>NC_056728.1:852529480-852656980 GCF_019279795.1 Protopterus annectens | reverse complement strand
TAGGTTCTGTATTAGCAAGAATTTATCAACAGGTATAAAATCTGAAAGTCAAACCTCAGTCATTATTGGCTGACTTCTATCTATAATGATTTGCCACTAATTTCCAAAAAAATCTCCCTTTTTTCAAGAACAGACCAGAAATATTACACAAAAATCTGGACATTCAGTGAAAGTCTGTACAGTTGAGATGCATGGCTGAAAAATACGGAATTCACTGTAAAAAAAGCAGAACTGGGCCCTTTCAGCTTGGATTTACTGAAATCATGTGTTGTTTACTTTACATTTTTATAGATCAGCACATACATAAAAAATAAGTAAAGAAATGTATGGCTCAATACTCAGAATGTGGGCTGTCTGCTTTCTATTGTATTGACAGGTTCATTCTGGCACAGCCTGATCCTGTGTACATACATCACACTGTAGTGTCAGGAGCAACATTTTGCAGGTCATCCATGGCAAAATAAGCAAGGAATTGAAAAAAAAAATTCTCAAGTCTCCTTTATACACCTTTGTTGGATGTTTCACTATTAAGTGCCTACCAACTGCTCCTGATGGTAAAAGTTAGCCTTATAGAATAATCATTCATTCTGGTTACTATAGAAACAGTCCACAATGAACGATCATGCTAAAATGCACTCTTGTAGCAGCTGGAGCAGTTGATAAACAGTATTGAAACATCTGACCCAGTTTCAAGTGATATCTCAAAGGGGATTAGTGAAACATTTTGCCAGGTGGACCGATTTTGCTGTGTAGTGAAGCAGGCATGTGTCAAATGGCAGGTGGTGTGCAGAGTACCTCCGGCTTACCAACAGCTCCTCTGAGCCTGTTAGAGCAATAAGTCCAGTCAAAGTCTGAAGTAGTGGTGGCAGCCAGGGGATGCAACAGACCAAAAGTAGGGACTGATTTTCATTGTTGCTTTAAAATATTATAAAATAAAGTAGAGGCAAAGGCAAATAAGTGAAAGCTTTTATTTAGCATCTGACTTCAAGGTTAGAATCCTATCTATCAACTTCTTAGACCAAGAAATACAGACAAAGCCATATATAAAAACAGGGACAATGTTAAAAGATTGCTTTTACAAGCTTATTAAGTTGTCAGAATTATAGGTTCTGTGTTAACAAGAAGTTATGAAGTCAGAACGTCAAATCTCTGTCATTACTGCCTAACTTTAGTACTTAAGGATTCATCACTAATTTGCCAGAAAAACTCTCCTTCTTTAAGAATGGACCAGAAATATTAGACAAAAATCTGGACATTCTGTGAAAGTCTGTACAGCTGAGAGGTACAGCTGAAAAACACTAAACATATTGCAAACATCAGAAGGACACCATTCAGCAGTAACAAACATGGGCGCATACATAAAAAAAATAATTAATAAAAAAGACAGTTAACCAAAACAGAAAATAGAGAAACTTCACATCTTGACAAGTTGAACAATTATTACAAGACAAACGATGTGAGGAAGGATGCAGCAATGTCATACATCCAAGATCAGTTTGGTAGGAACATAAAACTAAAGCAAGGTTGAGACTGGGATCCAAAACAGTATTGGAACTGGGGGTATACAGGATGTTTGCAAGCAAGTTGATACCATGTGTGGGAATTTGAGTGACATGATCAAGTGGGCACTACTTTCTTCAGCTGTAGTTTGAACCCGAATTTTAAACTCTGGGATTGTCCCTTTAAACTAAACTAAACTAAACTAAACTAAACTAAACTAAAAGTTACACGAAACATTACACATTAATAATTGCTAAAACTTCCTGAAAGCATTTCATTGTTTTTTTTTTTAAATAAAAAGTTAGCATAAGTCTTCAAAATTCCTTCAGAATCTTTTCTAACATTCATAAACATTTTGAAACATTTTTAACATAGATCACTTTTGTCAGTTAGAACTTCTTCAGGTTTGTGTGTCAAGTAGGAAAAGCAACTAAAAATTAAAAGTTAAATAACAATATATAACACTGTATTTTGTTGGGCTAAAAACAATACATATTATTTAAGAAAATGTAGTAAAAAAGAAATCCTAAATAAAACCTACCAAACACCTGAGAATATATATATATAACCATTAACCCATCTGCATATCTCTACCTGTACTATCTTTTTCCCTACCTCATTGTATGCCTGCCCTCTTAGCTGGCTCCGCCCCTCTCCCACCACTTACCTTCTCGGAATCACTGCCCTCACATCTATATAGTCCCAATTGCGAGTGGCGCCATTTTTAAATTCACCTTCAGCTATAGTTATTTCACAGCGATACATGTATTCCTGTATCTAATCATCTCTGTGTGCAAATGCCATAGTATTATAATTTAGGCTACAAACACAGTCGCTACCTTTACTGTATCTTTCATTTGTCTTATATATACTTCTTTTTTTTTTTTTTTGTATTAGGGTACACATGATTGTGAATGTGGATACAACTGCAGTCGCTACTCTTTGTTTTATGTGTATTACCTTACTATTAGTGATTGTGGTTACAACTGTTTTTTTTTAAGTGTATTACCTTAACACTAGTTTTTTTTGGTGATAATCATGAACTACATTTGATATAACATTGAGATTATGGTTATAATTGTTGATTTTCATTCATGAGGTAAACTGAGCTTTAACACTACCTGTACTTACTATTCATTTTCTTAATCCAGTTATACATTCTCCTGTTATGTTATATAACTTTGTATTTGTATACCAACTTCTTGTATTATGTTAGCCACTGTGACCTGAAAAAAGTACAACCATTACTTTAACCCTCACTATATGATTGTAAATTGCTTGAACTACTTGCTGCCTTCTTGGATATATTGTAGCTTGTTGCCTTACCTTTCAATACTCAGCTATATTGTTTTCCTACTTGCACATTATCACAATGTTTATATAGGGTTATTTGAGCCTACATTTCTGATTTCCTCTCTCTATTCCTTTCTCCTCCTGAATAAGCCCTACTAAGCTGTCTCCTTCTTTTCACTTTTTGTTTTTTTTCCAACTATTATACTCCAGCTAAGATATCAGCCTGTCCTCTGTTGCTGTGTGCACACTTAGAGTCTGCATAAAGACTGCTGTATGTATTTACACCTCTATCTTGAAAACTTTTGTGTGGTGTTTGTATGCTGTACCAACTGTTAGCTCTTTCAGACTGAAATACTACTATTTATATCTTGACTGATTCATTCCACTCTTTTTCTTTTTCTTTCACTGTTTCGCTTCCCTCACGCCTCCCATGGTCTCCTCTGAGTAGTCCTACCTTATACTATCTATACACACACCCCTTCTAACACACCCCACTACAACTTGACACCACTGCTCTACCCAAACACACCCACCCAGCAATAGCCTACTCCACCCTCACATTTCCACTCATTCCACTACATTGTTAGTTCTTACCCTACCTACTTTTAGTTCCTATCTCTTACATTCCATTTGTATCTACACTTTTTACCACTTCCACTAACATCACAGCATTTCACTTCCTACCTCTCCAATCTCTAGTATACTCCTCCTACTAAAAACTTTTACCACTTCACATAGTATCCCAACATCTGCTCTTCCACAGTGTCACCTGCTCTATACTCCCTTCCACTTCAGGCACTGTGACATAACCTCACACCAAGTCTCTACTTTGATATTTTGCCTATTTATATTCTAGCTCTGAATCTAATACCTCTACTCACATTGAATCATGATAACTATTTCCAGACGCACCCCTACAAATGCTATACTCTTAACTTCAATTGCAGTAGTCGATCTAATCACCTTATTTGAAACAAAAACCTGCATAACTACTCACAAAACAAACACTTATCCTTAACAACTCACTAGCCCAAGCCCACATCAATATCACCTCCACCTCCAATTACCTACAAGCTAAATATCACAGACTCACTCCCATAAAACTGAATCACCTTGTAGCAAAAAATATCCTTAATCACAGCCACATACTTGCTCTCACATATTCCTCCTTACAAGCTGGTGACATCCACCTGGCCCACTGGCCCAACCTAACTTTTTTTCTGCTACTACATCTCCACCCAACTCCCCTGATACCCTACTGAATTTTCCTAACTCCTTAAAAATTGGACATCTTAACATGCTTAAACAATAAAATAACTCATCTCCATGCCCTTCTCAGTACTTACTCATTTGATATTTTCTGCCTCACAGAAACTTGGTTAAAACCTACAACAACTGACAATGAAATAACCCCACCAGGATATAACATACTAAGAAATGACAGATTAAACGTAAAAAAGTGGTGGAGTGGCCTTACTTTTAAAAACAATCTTCTTATATCCAAGATAACTCAGCTGAAATCTTGATCTCTAAATTTCAAATCAACTCCAACAAAGCTATATATATATATTATAGAAGATACCCTGTCCTGGATTTCAAGTTACCCACAAGAAACTATTATTCTAGGAGACCTCAACACTGACTGGTATAGTATCAACAATGATAATCCTCTTATATCAACAACTACATAACTTTTAAACAAACTATTACCACTACACTAGAAATCAACAAACCTAACAACAAAGAAACCATCCTAGACTGGATTCTAGTCAATAAACAAAGACAAAACTATCAAGTAGGAACGCCAGATGATATCACATAAACAAACCTCCCAAGTTTATTACTGCCAGAACCAAAAATTTAATCCTGACTTATTTCAAATGGAACTAAATGCCTGCAACTGGAACCCCTAAAATCAGCTACTTTAACCACAAATTCTTAACAATACTAGATACCGATCTATCAGGATAAAGTTCAAATCTGCTCCCTGGCTCTCAAAAGACACAAAACAAAAAATACTTATAAGAAACAAATCCTGGGCTAAATGGAGAGCAACTAGAGATGTCTCAGAACACCTGAACTTTAGACAACAATAATACTAAAAAAGCCCATCTCTCTGACAAAAAAGCCTATTACAGTAAACTTCAACAGTCTCACACTAAGAATCCACAAAAATTTTGGACAGCTATTAATAACCTTCTTCAGCCCGGCCATTCTAGTACCCCTCCACCCCTAGAGTCAGATAACAAAACCAATCTAGAAATTGCCAATCCCTTCAATACCTATTTTACAGAGACCATTCAAACCCTAGCCACACAGCTAACCTCTACAAACACTAACCTACCTAATTCCCAACATGACAATCTTCCTATTTTCAAGATAAAACCCATCTTAATCTCCTTTATCCAGAAACTAATTCACAAGCTAAAACCCTGTACACCCTCTGATGACAACCTTCCAGCTGAATACCTTCAACTTGCAGACAGAGCAATTGCTCATCCTGTAGCTATTCTCATTAACCAGTACCATCTGAAAGCACTATCCCCAATCTTTGGAAAATCTCACAACACATCTCCCCTTACATAAGGAACTCTAATGAATACTCCACAACTAGGCCCATAGCATTACTCTCACCTTTAGCTAAGATCATGGAGAAATGTACCCATCATCAGCTAATAGACTACCTAACTAAAAATAACATCCTGGCCAGCTGCCAACATGGCTTTAGACCCTTTCACAGCACCACCACTGCCCTTCTATCTTTCACCAATACTCAATAACTACCTCTCATCTGCACTCTTCATTGACCTGTCAAAAGCCTTTACAATCCCTCTCTCTGGACTCTAATTCTATCCTGTGGTTCAAATCTTCTTACAGCAGCAAAAAAAAAAGCTGTTTTTTTGTAAAATGTCTTGTCTTATCTTCCTATATTGTATTGAGTTTCTCCTCAGGGCTCTATTCTAGGACCCCTTCTCTTCTCTGTTCATAAATGATCTTTCATGTAGCTATTCCTCAATCCACCTGCATACAGTATGCTGATGATTCTACTATCATCTGTTCTGCAAAATCTCTCCCTGAGCTGAAATCTCTAAGCCAAACTGTCTTCTCCATAGTAGAATCATGGTTCCAAAACCGGTGCTTACTCTTGAATGCCAAAAAAAACAAATTACTTCTGATTACTCCTAACAACAAGACGCCTCCCATACACTTCTCCATCCTAGCTAGTAATGGAACAATTATATCACCTGAACTGACCTGTGTGTTATTAGAGTTACAAGAGAAATAAACTCACTTTTGACAATCATATTAATAACACCATTAAGTCCGTTAACAGAAAATTAGGCTCCTTGTATAGGATAAGACCCTTCCTGACCCCAAAAGCAAGAACTACCGTTGCCCACTCTCATTTACTCTCTACCCTCCTCTATGCTTCTTCCATTTACACCAATCTAAAGCAAAACAATCTCAACAAACTTACCAAAGCCTACAACAGTTGCAAGGTTTGTAACTGGTAAGCCCTATAGAACCCATCACTGCATTAACCTACATCAGCTAGACTGGCTTGAACTGCAACTCAACTAACAACTGCTCACAAAATCTTCTGCCTTCCTAACAACACACCTACACTAAACAATCTTATAACACCCTATAATAATCTTCATTCCCTCTAATAAACACCTAGCTTGTATACCTTGTTCTCCACCACCATAGGTAAGCAATGGAACATGCTGCCACCCAACCTAACCTCTATTTCCTCCTTTCCCCTCTTCAAACTTAATCTTAAAAATCACCTAAAACTTAAATGGTTATGCCCTTGCTGTAACCCAGACTAATATTCTACTATTAGCCTGCAACCTACCTTCGCTCTCTTCCTTTACATTACTACTCTGCCAACAAATGTTATGTAAATGTTATCTTCCACATTTTTATCCCGATGGATTACTGTACAATGTTACGGTTTCCTCCTAATGTATGTGGCATTGCCTCTTATTGCTGTGTTTTTTCTATATTAATATTAAGTATGTGGAGCTTTTCTCCCCGGGCCTCTACTGAAAATGGAAATATCTCCAGCTAGACTAGCCCGGTCAACAAATGTAAAATAAAAAATAAAATAAATAAATATATATATATATATATATATATATATATATATATATATGGGTCTACTTCACCGACACCCCACAAAGCCGACATGCAAAACACCGACACCAAAAGACCGATGACGCAGATGATCGACATGGTGAAATCCCGACAGCCGAAACACCGACATGGGCAACGTGTGAGCGCGACTCGGTAAGTGTGCGATAGTGAGGGATTTAGGGTTAGGGAGCGGACAGGTAAGTGTGTGATAGTGAGGGATTTAGGGTTAGGGTGCGGGAAAGGTGAGTGTGCGGTAGTGTCGGACTTAGGATTAGGGTGCGGGTAAGGTAAGTGTGTGATTGTGACTGACTGTAGTTTTAGGGGCAGGTTAAGTGAGTTAGGGTTAGGGTGCGGGTAGGGTGAGTGTGCGATAGTGACGGACTTTATGTTTAAGGGTGGGTTAAGTGAGTTAGGGTTAGGGTGCAGGTAGGGTAACTGTGCGATAGTGACGGACTTTAGGTTTAGGGGTGGGTTAAGTGAGTTAGGGTTAGGGTGCAGGTAGGGTAAGTGTGCGGTAGTGTCGGACCTTAGGGTTAGGGTTTGGGTTAAGGTTAGTGCATATATAGTTGTGTGTAATGTGTAGTTTATGTTTTGTGTGTCGGTGTTTTGGGTGTCGGTGTTATGGTGTTCGGTTTTGTGAGTTGTCGGTATTGTGTGTTTTCGTTCTTTTGGTGTCGGTGTTTTGGGTGTCGGCTTTGTGGCATGTCAGTGAAGTGAAGTAGACCCATATATATATATATATATATATATATATATATATATATATATATATATATATATATATGTGTGTGTGTGTGTGTGTGTGTGTGCGTGTGTGCGCGCACGGGCACATAAGTCTATTCATCTCAAATGATAAATGTATTCAAAAATTTTAAAAGTAAAATACACTCTGAGATCTATAAAAAATATGAAAAATCTAGCAGAAAAATAGTTGCTCATGCTCACAGTGGTGATATTTGCTCAGGTTTGCATACCCTAGAAAAAATGTGTAAGCAGGACCCCATTTACAATTTACAAATGTTATAATATTGGAGCCAATATAAACATGCAAATTATTATTAATTATACAATGACCCCCCCATTAAGATTCCAAAACGTGCACGCTGATTGGTCAGCATGCCCATTGTAAATAAGATTTATACTAATGGAAAAAGGTCTGGTCGCCCGGACTTTTTCCCTTAGTATGTCTGTTTTTTTTTTTTTGTTACAGCAATGGAGAATGGAAGAGCTCTGTTGCTGTAATCTTGCTATGTTAAATGGGTTTAACATAGCGAGACACCTTTTAAAAAGCAACGGACATCTTGCTTTCTCCGTTGCTTCTACACACAGCTCTGATGTACAGCGTAAGTATACACATGCGCAGTACATCAGAACTGCCACAGAATACCAGGCAGCTGCGGAAGGGCAGCACAAAGGCATTATACAATGCCATTATTTAAGAAAAGTAAGTAATTTTTTTCTTAAATAATGTCATTGTATAATAGCAATAACCCACTTCTGGGCGTGGGTAATGCTGGATTTACCCACGATTGTCTTTGTTTGGCCACTCGGACTTCACCCTCGTGACCAAACCACACCAACCGTGTAAATCCGGCATTACCCACACCGAGGCATGGGTTATTGCTTAACTAATTATTAATTAAATGAAATTATGTACGCTTCACATGTGTGTGTGTGTGTGTGTGTGTGTGTGTGTGTGTGTGTGTGTGTGTGTGTGTGTGTGTGTGTGTGTGTGTGTGTGTGTCTGTGTGTCTGTTTATTTTAAATGCTTATCTATTTACCAAGTTATTCATTTAAATATATTTATCAGGTAATTAACATGGCCAGGAGAATTGTCATTTAAGCCAAATTTGCATAGAGAAGAAGACTGTAAAGAAAATGGATGTATGCACAAAAGAAGTGGATATGTGCAGTTTTATTTCCCACTGAACAATCATAACCAACATCATGCAAAACCTTTCAAACCTCAGCACTCCCAGCAGTTACTATTAAGTATACCACATATCTCAAGTTACAGACACAAATTGCAGCATTGCTAAGTATACCCCACTGTAGATCCAGATCCACATGGGCAACACTCAAACTGCTGTACTATTAGGCAGACAACAGTAGTGTGGAATGTTGAAATATGTTTTCTTTTAATACAGTTTTGTGTGCCATTTGGCTCCTTATTATTACTGTTCTAGGGACTTGCTTCAAACTTAAAGGAAATCTCCACCTTAGAAGAAAAAAAAATCTTTTTTCACTTTATCTCTGTTTTCTGACTTATTCTGATATCTCAGAATCAGTCTGGCTGCTTCTTATATAATTTTAATATGTTTTCTGCAAAATGTCTGTCAATGGTGCTTGACATATCAATGTGATCTTATTTTTTTTCTTCAAGCCTTTTTCTTTCCTATAACCCATTTCACGTCTGCCTTATATAAGTCATAATGAAGTAGTGGTGTATTCCCATTCCACCATATCATGGGATCAGTGTCACTCATTGATATCTTATATGCTGTCTGTAACAGGACCGCATCTTTTATTTCTTGAATGGCCCTCATCTGTGTGTGTGTCTCATGGCTTGTTTTATGGTAGACTAAGGAATTATACAGCTGCAAACAAAACAGTTGCTAAATTGCAGGCCCAAATTTGTTCAAAATATATATTTTTTTCTGGTCCAAGATGAATTGACAACCCCCCATGCACTTTGGTAAATATGCTGATATTTTACAAGAATTACAGGAAAAAAATATTTTTGGAATTTTCTCTAAGTGTCACAGATGTCTTTGAAACTGCATTCAAGTCATCTTAAAATGTAAAGTAGTATAAACATCAAACATTTGAAGTTTAAAGCTTATCATTTCAATACTGTGATACTGCTTATGTAAATTTGTCAAAAGAGGTGGCAAGTGTCTTTGAATCATTGACTGACCAAATTATTCTGCTTTGTTATGAAAGGCATGGCAACACTGAAAGCAGTTGTGAATCAGTGTAAGTTCCCTTCCTCTCTGCATTAAAGACAATGGAAAACAGTTTCACACCTCTATGTCTTGTTTACAACAGCCTGAGCTCCTGACTGCAAATTTCTCTGTGTCTATGGTATGTCATGCAAGTGTAGACAAATTCCTTTGCAAAATTGAAAAAAGTGTTTTTCAGCAAATCTTAAACTTTTCTGCATTGCTAATGCATTTGTATCAAAGTAAATGGTCACTATTATTTTCTAATTTGTTATACCCCAAAATGATCTGAAGGAGGCTGCAATGCCTAGCATTATTTTTTTTACAGTCAATGGTTTTGCCTTCCTTATGTCATGTTAGAGGGGCAGAAAGAAATCCTTAAGGTGAGGGGATCATTTACTGTAGTTTTCTTTCTCATTAGTTGAGAACATTGCTGTGGCTGCTTACTTTTCATTGTCAGCATAAATCTGCATTTTTAATTACTTTGTTTCATTTGATTTCCATTAGTGGTCATCTGTTGCAGCATTATAAGGAATGTTTGATTGACAGGCTTGAAATGTAGCTGAGTTAATTGCTCTTTTCAAAGTAACAACTGTAGTTCACTGTTAAAGTGTGAGAAAATCTGACCACTGTGATTAATAGATGTTACTTGTTCTGAGAAGGTTTGTGTTGCATTCACAGTTTTAAATATTTACCTAGAATTAAAGTCTTTGATGTTAATCTTCTTTCCCCAACTCCAGAAGAAATTTGCACTTTTTCAGAAATGACAGTGTAGAAAAAATGCAAAATCATATACTGACAGAAAGTAAGAAGAGTTAGATTAACATATTTGCTTTCTTTTAGTGGCACTGAGTTTTATTACAGGGTGAGAACACTGGAAAATATGAAGGTCTCTCCAAACACCATTATATTGGGCGACTTCAACTACCCAAACATAGACTGGGAGCATTACTCTAACTCCAACACCCTAGCCCAAAGGTTCCTAGAATTTATAAACTCAAATGCTATGGAACAACTTGTTACCACTCCCACAAGAGGGGAAAACATACTGGACCTGATCATCACCAACATGGGGACTCTATGCTCCAGACCAGAAGTGTATCCCTCACTGGTAAGATCAGACCATAAACTAATCTCACTGGATATTCACATCCCGACCCCACCCCCTGCCCAGAAAACCACAGTGAAAAACTTCTCTAAAGCAAATTTCACACTCCTCAAAACTGAGGTGGAATCCTTCAAAGCCCCCAGGCCTGTGGAAAATACGGCCCAGACCGCAGAATCCTTTATAAACGCATTCTATGAACACCTTCAGGAATGCATGGATCATGCGATCCCAAACAAAACCAAGACCCAATCCTCCAAAGGCAGACGTCCTGTCTGGTGGACCCCAGCCATAAACAAACTATACAATAGATGGAGGAAGCTACTAAATGATAGAGCAAAATCCCAAAAAGGGAAAGCATCACTGATCAGTATTAGCAAAAAACTACGGGCACACATAAAATTGTCTAAGGCCAGCTTCGAGAGAAAAATTGCACAGGACACTAAGGATAATCACAAGGCTTTCTTTAGTTATGTTAGGAACCTGGGTGGTAATTCCCAGATATGCTCAGAATTAGTCCAAAATGACAAAAAATACACCGAACCCACAGACATTGCCAACATCCTAGCTGACAGGTTCAGCGCAAACTCCCCCTTCCCACCAAAGGGCAAATATCTATCCCAGCAGAGTGCTGCCCCCCCTGACATCTCAGATGCTCAGATAAGAGCCGCCCTCTCCAAAGCAAAAAACGCAGCATCAATGGGACCAGATGGTGTCCCGGGCTGCATCCTACATGAACTCCAAGAAGAGCTAAACCCAAACATAAAACTACTGTTCAATCTCAGCCTTACAACAGGATATGTGCCCAAAGAGTGTCGTACAGCAACAGTGGTCCCTCTCCATAAAGGTGGTGCCTCAACAGATCCTGGAAACTATCGCCCCATAAGCCTGACTAGCTTGGTCTGCAAAGCTATGGAAAGGATCATCATGGACCTCATAAATAAAGATATTGGGGACCTACAAACACTGGATCCTACCCAGTTCGGCTTTGTTAAGGGCAGATCCTGCCTCTTAAACCTGGTTGATTTCTTTGAAATAGTCACCAAGGCCATTGACGAGGGGAAGGTGGTCCACACAGCCTACCTGGACCTCGCAAAAGCCTTCGATACAATACCCCACTCGGGCATTATAGATAAGCTCACCAGCTTAAATATAAACCCCTATGTCACTAGATGGATTGCAAACTGGCTCAAGGACAGAACCCACATGGTTAGAATTGCTGGAGCCATGTCAGACTCCAAACCAGTTACAAGTGGTGTCCCACAAGGCTCAGTCCTGGGACCTCTCTTGTTCGGTATATATTTCTCGGAGGTACAGGCCAACACGGAAGGACTGTGGCTGACCAAGTTCGCAGATGACTGCAAACTGGGCACCATAATCGACTCTCCAGCCGACACAAGCATCCTCCAAAAGGGCCTGATAGAAACAGACAACTGGTGCCAGAGCCATGGCCTCAAGCTAAATGCCAAAAAGTGTATAGTCATCCCTTTGGCAAAAACAAAGTGCCCACAAATTACCACATAGGTGGTAATCCATTAAGTACAGAAGAAGTAATTAGGGACCTGGGGACCCAAGTTGATAGCAATCTCTCATTTGACAACCACGTGGCCAAAGTGGTTAGAAAACATTTTATATAGCCCACCTAATCATGAAGGGATTCACATCCAGATCAGGGGAGGTCATCGTGCCTCTTTACTCATCCCTCATCAGGCCCATAATTGAGTACAATGCCCCTTTTGGGATGTACCTTACCAGACACCTGCAGCAACTGGAAAGACCCCAAAAGTACCTCACCAAGAGGATCAAAGGGCTCAAACAGATGCCATATGCTGCCTGGTTAAAGAAACTCCAGCTCTACTCAGTGGCATACTGCCTGTTCAGAGGCGATCTGTGCCTGACGTATAAAGCCATGTCCAACCCAGAATTAATGGACATGCTTCACCTCAGAAAATCCAAATCCCATCGAGCTATGCGCTCAAGAGACTTGAACCTCAGCACTGAAATAAATAGGACATGCTGGAGGGACAGATTCATAACCCAGAGGCTCCCTTCACTCTGGAATAAAATCCCAGTCCAGGTTAGGCAGAGTCTCTCATTGACTCTCTTTAAGAGGAATCTTGATGAGTGGATGGGAAATTGAAGGTTTACCCCGGGTATCACTTCTGTGTCACTGTTAGACAGAGGCACAGTATACTAACCTCGAAAAAGGGCATAGCAAAATAAATTTAAAATGGGTGGTGAAAGCCAAACACATTCTGGCTAGGCTTATAAATGCCCTAGGGCAGATAGCCTAGTATGAACCTATGAACCTATGAAAGACTGTTCCATCTGAAAACTAACTTGAAATCCTGCCTTTGCTCAGACTCCAGGCTACGCTATTTATCTGAGCTGTGGTGCTGGTAATCTGTAATTGATAAGACCATGTAAATGTCATTGTTTTCTTAATGGCTGTGTTGTTGGTATAAGTGATCTAACTTAATTATTGTGCCACTCTTAGCAGCTGTTGTGATGTAACACATGAGACAGATGCAGGAAAGAAAGGCAAACATAATTATTAAATTATGAAAAATCCACAAAGTCACCACAAGCCAACCTGGTAAATGCTCCGTTGCTACGTAAATAATATATATATAAAAAATCCACTGTTGTAATAATGGAAGCAAAGTAGGAATGTCCCAATAAAACCTATATTTATTCACATTAAAATCGATAAAACAGGATGAGCGCGCTTTCGCTAATACAACTTCTTCAGATCCATATAAAAAACACCATATTATTAAATTATTATTATTTTTATTATTATTATTATTATTATTATTATTTACTTTTCTGTGTCTGCATTTATATATTTACTGACCTTTACTTGAGTTTTGTTTCCAGATCTTTGCTGATTTGTTTTAGTTCTGTTCTAAGGCATTTGGCAGAGCACTTTAGCTTGGACTAACTGGTTCCACATAGGGGGTCCTTTACAACTTTCTGGGGCAGCAGGGAGTTTGTGGGGAACTCATTCCAGGGTGGAAAAACTGGTCAAACAGTTTCTGTGTTATCTGATTGCCTCAAGGTGTGGTTTTGGAGAGGTCTTTTATCTTGCTGCTATAAAAATATTACCTTTGTATGAATTTCTGCTTGTCTTGCTACAAGCTCCATTGTGCCTGACTGAGAGTGTTTCTTAAACCATCTGGAATTACAGAGCTGACATAAGTATATTTTTTGCACTTTTCCTAACTGGTCAGTGTTTCTTATGAATACTGCACTGTTTTTATTTATTTGCTCAACATTACTGCACTGTTTTTATTTATTTGCTTGACTGAATTATTTAGTTTTCTGTGACTGCATTTATATAGTTGCTGACCTTTGGTTGAATTTTGTTTTTCTTCCACCCACCTACTGTTGTGTTCTTAAAGTTGGTGTTTTTTATAGTTGCCCACCCCTACTGTAAATTTGCTCTGGGACAATCCCCCTAGTCCCATCTCATTAGCTCATTCTGCATAATACAAAGATCATTTGGAACGACAAACCCCTTAGTTCCTGAATCTTGAATTATCTTCTGTTCCTCCTTTCTCCCTTTCCACTTCACTAACAACAACAAACTTTTTCAGCTGCTTTTACTGTAATTGTGTTTCCTCCTCCTACTCTATTACTTCATCATTCTTTTTCCTGCTACTTGCTGCTGCTTGTTCTCCAAAGTGTTCAATTGCATCTTTTCCATTGCATTTATTACTGCTTGTTTATAGCCTGTTTAAATTGTGTTATTCTGAGCCTCCCAGTGATAGTGATATTCACCAAATAGGTGAAAAAAAGGCTTCCACAAATACAACTGTTTTATTGCATAAAAAATACGTTGAGCGCTTTCACCCACTAAACGCAGGCTTCATCAGAACAAAGAATAATCAATGTTGTGCTCTTTAAATACTCCTTTTGGCGCCAATTTTCAACAGACAATTAAAGGAGTATAACTTATAACAATAAATATAAAAACTTCATAATAATAAAACTTCTATAACCATAACTTATACAACAATGTAGTTATTCAAATTCATACAAAGCCTAAAAATATATACCCTATACATAAAAATGTGTATTTCTATAAATATAAAATATATATGTATTTTTGTAATTTGTGTATGCACTACTTTGTAATGAGCATGAACAACCATGTCAATAATTCTCTAGAATTGGTTTAACTGATATGAAGTCGTTCAGTCCCGGGGGGGTAGTGGCATCAGTAAGTAGTTGCCAATAACTCTCTCTAAATGTAAGTTTACTTTTAGTGTTACCTCCCCTGGGATTAGTCCTTACTACTTCTAATATACCAAATCTGAACTGATGGTCAGTACCTTTTTTCATAATGTGTCTGGCTAGTGCATTTTTATCATCTTTAGTCCTTATGCTATATATATGTGAATAAATCCTTTTCCTAAAATACTGCTCAGTCTTTCCTATGTAATAGCTAGGACACATTGAGCATACTGCCAGATACACTATGAATTTGGTATTACAATTACCTTTCTTAAAGAATATTTTCGTTCTATTGTAGTTACTTAAAACTGTTTTTTGTCCTTGATAATGTAACTACACTGTGAACACGCACCACATTTAGAAGTATGAGTGTTCCTCTTATTGTCCTGTGCTTTGGAGCCCTTTTCTAAAATACTTTTCAAGTTCTGTCCCATCTTAAATACAAAACTTGGTTTAGTTCCTAACAATTCTATCATCTCATCATTTACTAATAATGTATCCCAGTGTTTACTCATAATTTCCTTAATTTGACCACTACTGTGTCCATATTCAATAATACAAGATCTTTTGTAAGCATCATTGGCTTTACATATTGTACCAGAAACTAATCCTGGCGTGGAACTATATTTTGTTCCTAATAAAGGAGCAAATTTTGATCCCCATTGTTCCATCACTTGTTTGCTAATTTTTTCCATCATTTGCAAGTTGTAACCTCTATCCAAAAATAATGAAGTAATAAACTGGATCTCTTGAACCATTTCAGTATAAGATGACGTCATTCTCATTGCTCTTATACACTGACCTTTGTATATATTTCTTTTGGTTTTTTTTGGATGACAACTTCCAAAATCTATGTATGAATTAGTAAACGCTTTTTTTCTGTAAACACTGGAATAATATTTGTTGTCCTTTCTAATTATCATTGTATCCAAATATGGGACTCCTATACTACTACTAGTAGATGTAAACTTCAAATATGAACTACTATTATTCAGATATGTAATGAATTTGTCAAATGAGTCTTGATTTCCTTCCCAAATGATATAAATATCATCTAAGAAACGCGAATAATATTTTATTCTAACTTGATATTCACTTTTAAAAATAGTTTCTTCTTCCCAATTAAGCATGACCATATTGGCGTATATGGGGGCACATGCTGCCCCCATAGCTACGCCCTTGGTCTGCCTAAAAATTTCTCCTTCATAAAAAATGAAATTATATTCCAGTACAATGGACATTAATTCATTAATAAATTTTATTCTATCCCATTCTAAATTACTATGTCTGTATATACTTTCACTAAAAGCTTCTAAACCTTCTTGCTTAGGGATGAACATGAATAAATCTATAACGTCAATAGAGGTAAAAATTAGATCATGTTTGTCCAAATATGTGGGAAATTTACTTAAAAATTCCCATGAATCTTTTACCATGTGCTCTACATTATGGTAAACATGTTTGAGTAGGGAATCAATGACCATCCCTAAAGGAAATGTTTTTGACTTACTGCCTGATATTATAGGCCTAAAAGGGGTCAAACAGTTTCTGTGTTATCTGATTGCCTCAAGGTGTGGTTTTGGAGAGGTCTTTTATCTTGCTGCTATAAAAATATTACCTTTGTATGAATTTCTGCTTGTCTTGCTACATGCTCCATTGTGCCTGACTGAGAGTGTTTCTTAAACCATCTGGAATTACAGAGCTGACATAAGTATATTTTTTGCACTTTTCCTAACTGGTCAGTGTTTCTTATGAATACTGCACTGTTTTTATTTATTTGCTCAACATTACTGCACTGTTTTTATTTATTTGCTTGACTGAATTATTTAGTTTTCTGTGACTGCATTTATATAGTTGCTGACCTTTGGTTGAATTTTGTTTTTCTCCCACCCACCTACTGTTGTGTTCTTAAAGTTGGTGTTTTTTATAGTTGCCCACCCCTACTGTAAATTTGCTCTGGGACAATCCCCCTAGTCCCATCTCATTAGCTCATTCTGCATAATACAGAGATCATTTGGAACGACAAACCCCTTAGTTCCTGAATCTTGAATTATCTTATGTTCCTCCTTTCTCCCTTTCCACTTCACTAACAACAACAACAAACTTTTTCAGCTGCTTTTACTGTAATTGTGTTTCCTCCTCCTACTATATTACTTCATCATTCTTTTTCCTGCTACTTGCTGCTGCTTGTTCTCCAAAGTGTTCAATTGCATCTTTTCCATTGCATTTATTACTGCTTGTTTATAGCCTGTTTAAATTGTGTTATTCTGAGCCTCCTAGTTTTAGTTTGCTTTAGGCATACCCCATAGATCTCCATGGCCTTTCTCCCTCAGATTCTGACAAATATGGATGGACAATTTCCCTCAGTTTTTCCTGTCAGTCTGGTTGATATGGGCATCCTGAGACAGTGTAAGTAACTGCCTCATGTACACAGACACCATTTACTACTACAACCTAGAGTCTGTGCTCTCTCCCTCACAAGCCAGTATATTTGACATTAAGAAGGTTGTCAACACAATTACTACACCTCAATCACCACCCACACCTACACAACAGATGCCCACATATGTGGAGGTCCTCAACAAAAACATACCCAAACAAAGGAGACCTTAAAGGCAAACACGTGATCTCCTCAGCCCTCCATACCACATACCATACATAGTTCACACACCTGTGTCTCACAGCCCACTAAGGCTTAACCATAAACCCAACATATTAGCCATAGGAGACTCCATTGTGAGATGCACAGATGCGCCTCTCACCAGGCTGGATAAGGCGAATGTCACAGTTAATTGTTTGTCAGGTGCCAGAGTCTGCCATATCACATATGTGCTCAAGTCTCTCAACAATGGCTACTGTTATGACTCTGTCATAGTCCAGGTTGGCACGAATGACTTGAGATATACCTCCCTGGACTATATGAAGAGAGAGACATGACTGAACTTGCTGAATATGTGTCCCAGGCAGGAATGTCCCTAGCCTTAAGCATCATTCTACCATCAGCCAGTATGATGACTCAGTACAAACAGAAAATATTTGACTTTAACAATTGGCTTAGTTTCTGTTGTCATTCCTGGGGGATCCAGTACCTGACAGCCTGGGAAGATATGATCGACAGACCACAATGCTTTGTCAGAGATGGCCTGCATTTGTCTTACTATGCTTCAGGCTTCTGGCAAAGGCTCGTGCCTCCCCCATAGTGCCTTTTTTAGGAAAAGTGATGAGGTTAAAACTGCCAACATAAAAATTTCAACAGAATGCAAATTAAAGGTCATACTGCTAAATGCTAGGAATCTAAACATGAAACTGCACTCACTGCAAGTATTCTTAACCCTGGAAAATGCTGACATATGTGCAGTCAAAGAAACCTGCTTCAAAGCTGCTGAGAGCACCCCAGCCTTACCGGGTTACTCATCCTATCATACAGTCAGACCCCAAACTGTGGGCAGTAAAGTCAAAGGAGGTGGAGTTTCAATATATATTAAAGACATACATACCTCCTGGCTGGTCAAACAGTATGACACACAGGTGACACTCCAGGTGCAGTTAGCCATTGACAAGACCCCTATACAAATCGTAGCTAGCTACTGGCCCCCAGATCTAACTCAAAATGTCCAATTCGCCTATCTAGACTTCCTCAAATGTATAAAGATTCAACCCTTTACCCTGATCCTGGGTAACTTTAACTACCCAAACATAGACTGGAAGAACTACTTATGCCAGAATGCAAATGCCCAGAGATTTCTTGAATCTGTCAATGCAAATGCTTTGGAACAGTTCGTTGATACCCCCAAAAGAGGTGATAATATCTTGGACTTGATATTAACCAACATGAGTAACCACTGCAGCATCCCTGCAATATCATCCTCTATGGTAAGATCCAACCATAAATTAGTCACTTTCAAAGTCACCATCTCCCCCAACCCCCCTCTAGCCAGGGTCAAATAAAAAAAATCTCCAAAGCTGATTACAGGGTATAAACAGCTTCACAGTCCCCTGCCCCTCTCTAAGAGCTGGCACCAGTATCCAAAACTATACTAAAGAACTATATAAGCATTAATATAGATGCATGGAATCAAGAATACACAACAGGACTAAATCATCCTCCGCAAGGAAGAGTAAACCTGTCTGGTGGACATCTGCAATAAATAAACTCTATAACAAAAGGAAACAATTGCTGTCCAGGACCAAGAAGGAGCAGATGCCCAATTGTAAGCAATCTCTTAGCCTGAACAAACAAATAAGAGCACTAGTGAAATCCTCCAAAGAAAACTTTGAGTCTAAATTGGCCACATCTATGAGAGACAATCCTAAGGCCTTCTTCACATATGTCTGCAATCTCAAAGAAAGTACCCAGATCTGTTTAGAACTGGTGGTCAAGGGGACCACATATATAAATGCTGCGATATATAGAAAATTTGCTGGCTGACAGATTCAGTGAAAACTTCACCCCTCTGCCCCCCCATCAGTAAATCAGAACATTCCCAGTACCTGCCCCCTTCCCCTTATATCTAGGGAACAGGTCATTACTGCCTTCTCAAAGGCAAAAAATACAGCCTCCATGGGACCCAATAACATCCCAGGCTTACATTCTACATGAACTCAACCAGGAATTTGCAGCAACATTATATGCCCTATTCAACCAAAGCCTGAATACCGGCTTCATCCCAGCTGAGGGGAGGATAGCCACTGTTATCCCTTTGCACAAAGTTGGAGCATTCACCAATCCAGGAAATTATAGACCTATCAGCTTAACTAGCCTGATTTGCAAGGCCATTGAATGGATTATCATGGACCTCATTAACAAGGACAATGGCAATCTCCAAACACTTGATCCCACACAGTTTGGCTTCATCAAGGGGAGGTCATGTCTGTGAAATTTTGTCGACTTCTTTACGACAGTCACCAAAGCCATGGATCAGGGGAAGATGGTGCATACCATCTACCTTGACCTGACCAAAGCCTTCAACACTATTCCCTACTTGGGCATAATAGATAAACTCTCTCAAAAAGCATCAATCCGTATTTTACCAGATGGGTAACTAACTGGCTCACTGATAGAACCCACCTAGTCAAAATAGCAGAAGCCACCTCAAGCAATAGACCCTTAATGAACGGCGTACCCCAGGGTTTGGTCTTGGGGCCTCTATTACTTGGGATGCACTTTTCTGAGGTGCAGGTAAGAACTAGTGAGCTATAGGTGACCAAGTTTGCAGATGGCTGCAAGCTGGGCACTATCATGAATTCTCCTAGTGATGTGGACATCCTCCAAGAGGGTCTCACCCAAACAAATGACTGGTGCCAGAAACATGGCCTCAAGCTGAATACTAAAAAATGCATCATCATCCTCTTAGGGAAGATTGATGTCCCCACAAATTATCACATTAATAACAACATCCTAAGTACGCAATCAGTAGTGAGGGATTTGGGCACCCAGGTTGATAGCAACCTGACTTTTTACCACCATGTTGCTTCCATTGTACAGAAAGCTTTCTATATGGCCCATCTCATAAGTAAGGATATCTCATCTAGGGAGAAGGAGGTCATAACATTCCTGTATTCTTCCCTTATAAGGCTATTTATTGAGTACAATGCCCTGTTTGGCATGTACCTCACAAAGCATATGTAGCAGCTGGAGAGACCACAGAGATTCCTCACCAGGAGAATCTAAGGCCTCAAAAATCTACCATACACAGATAAGCTAAAAGCCTTATCCCTTATTCACTTTCATACAGACTCCTCAGAGGTGACCTCTGTCTGGCATACAAGGCAATCTTGGACCCCTCCTTGATGGGACTACTGCATATCCGCAAGTCAAGGTCCACTCGAGTAACCCACAGGCACGGCCTCAACCTGGTCTGTGACATCAATAGGACTTTTTGGTGGGACAGATTTGTGTCCCAGAGACTCCCCCATCTGTGGAATCTACTCCATCTCCACATCAAGTAGAGTACCTTTTACCCCTTTTTAAGCACAATCTGGATAACTGGATGGGAAACAAAAAATACATCTCTGGGATTCAACCTGTGTCCCTGTTGGACAAGGGCATTGGGTGCTGACTTGTCTGAACATGGGCTAAACTCTTGGCTAGGCTTATATGGGCCTCAGGGCCAATAGTCTAGTAACTTCCTATGATACTATGAACACCAGAATTCACAAAGGGTGAAATCAGATTAAAAAACTTCACCAAGGCAAACTGTACCCTCATAGGTGAAGGTATAAGTCATTCCAAGCCCTGCCCCAAGCTGGAAGTGGTAACTATGCTGAAGCTTACACTAAAGCCCTGTGCAATCACTTGCATAATTGTATAAACTCGACTGCACCAGAAAGAAATAAAGCCTGTGCCCCATATAAAAACAAAATTCCATGGTGGACGTCCAGCATCAACATACTTTACAATAAATGCAAAAAGTTGCTGTCCAAGGCAACAAAGGCAAGACCCCAACAATGGAAAAGCACCCTCCTCAGCCACATGGCAAATAAGACAACTTGTCAAATCCTCCAAGGGCTCCTTTGAGAGAAACTTAGCAAGTACAGCCAAGGATAACTATAAGGCCTTTTATGGCTATGTACATAACCTAAAGGGTAGGGCCCAAGCATGTGCAGAACTAGTGGTCAATAGTATCACACGCACTGACCCTACAGAGGTAGCAAATTTGCTAGCAGATAGGTTTGGCAAAAATATTACTCCCTTATCACCTCCTAACTTACAACAAATCTTCCCCCAAACTTCCTTCCCATGCTACGTACCTGAAGAGCAAGTCCTCAAAGCCTTGTCCAAGGCAAAATACACAGCCTCTATGGGACCAGACAACATCCCAGGCTGTCTTCTAAAACATGAACTAGCATTACCACTAAGTACCCTTTTCAATCATAGCCCAAACACAGGCTTTGTTCCTGCAGAATGAAGGACAGCAGCATTTATTATCCTTCACAAAGCTGGCCTAGCAACAGACCTGGGGAATTACAGACCCATAAGCCTGACCAGCCTCATCTGTAAGGCCATGGAATGTATCATCACGGACCTCATAAATAAAGAAATAGGTGACCTCCAAACCCTGGATCCTTCCCAATTTGGCTTTGTGAAGAGGTTTCTTTGTAAATCTGACCAAGGCCATTGACAAGGGCAAATCTGTACATACAGCATACCTCAACCTGGCAAAGACTTTGAACACAATCCCACATTCAGGTATTACTGAAAAAATTAGCAAACTGAATATAACCCCCTTCGTTGTAAGATGGGTTGTCAACTGGTTCACAAACCGGACACACACTATCAAAGTGGGTGATTCCACATCAACCAGCAGACCTGTTTAGAGTGGGGTACCACAGGGGTCAATGCTAGGCCCCCTACTGTTTAGTATATGCTTCTCAGAAGTTCAGGTCAAAACTAAGGGGTTGTGGCTGGCCAGGTTTGCAGATGACTGCAAACTAGGTGCAATCATTGAATAACCAAATGATGTCCGTGTACTCTAAGAGGGTCTCACGCAGACCAGCGACTGATGTATTAGTCACAGCCTCAAACTGAAGGCAAAGAAATGCGTCATCATTCCCTTCAGCACAAACAATGCCACCTCACACTATCAAATCAAGAACAATACCCTAAGTATCCATGAAGTTTGACCACCATGTGTCTACTATAGTAAGGAAAGCTTTCTACATAGCACACTTGATTAGTAAAGGCATTATCTTGAGAGCAAAAGAAATTATAACCCCCTATACTTAGCACTTATCCGGCCCATAATTGAGTATAACTCCCTGTTTGGCATGCACCGTGCTAAGCACCTGCAGCAATTAGAGAGGCCTCAGAGGTTTCTAACAAAGAAGATCAAAGGACTTCAGTATGTGCCTTACACAGACTAACTAAAGTCCCTGTCACTGTATCCTTATCGTATAGACTTCTTGGGGAGACTTATGCCTGGCCTACAGAGCAATACATGACCCAAACCTAATGAAGTTGTTGCATATCCATAAATCAAACGGGATTAAGGCTACCCATTTCAGGGACCCAGATATGGCCTGCAACTGAAATAGGACACACTGGAGAGACCGATTTATCTCTCAGCAACCGCCACATCTTTGGAAAAGGCTACCAATTCATGTGAAACAGAGTACCTCTATGACATTGTTCAATAGGAACTTGGACGAGTGAATGATGCACCATAAATTCTTACCAGGGATAAAGCCTGTGAAAAACTGCGGGGCTGCCAGCCGAGCCAGATAAAATTTTGTAAATAATTCTATGTCATTGTAAATATTAATATGATCCACAGGCTGATTTCACAACTTTAAGGAAACTGTGTTATGTGCTAAGCTTCAAAAATGAAACCACAGTGAACCCTGCTGGAAGAAAGCTGATAAGTAAGGAATTTATGACTGTGTGTGATCTCAAACTAGGAGACAGGATGTTTTGGCTAGGAAATTATTTAAGACAGAGATAATTGCTAGGATTTACATGTAAAGTGTATTTTATTGCTGTGGCTTCCTGGCAGGTGCAGATTACAAACAAATGTTAAATTTTAAGTTCTATGAGCCTGAGAAACTTAAGCAGAAGTGTCAAGAATGATGTAAAATGAAATGACTCAGCAGTAATGTGTATTATCAATTTAAGGGTGATCTCAGAAAGTAAGAAGAACATTTTAGATTTTGTTCTGAATCTGACAACTCACCAACACTGTGCCTTGCTCAGTAAGTATGATCTTAGATCTTAGTATTTCTCTTAGAGATAGATGGAAATAGCAAGATTAGTCTAGCTGTTTTCTAGTCCGCGGTGGTGGTACTGTGGTAGCGTTGTCACCTCACAGTAAGATGCTGTCCGGTTCGATTCTCAGCTAGAGCTTCTTCTACGTGGAGACATGCATGAATGGGCGTACCTTCGTTGAAGGTTGTGCATCAGGGCTGGCAACTCGGCACATAAAAATCAGCTGCCAATCGTTAGCGGACCAGAGTTCCACTGTGGCGACCCCTAACTAGGAAAAGCCGAAAGACACAACAAAAGTCTAGCTGTTTTCTATATTTATGTCAGACTAGCCCACAATGTTGTTTTAAAGTATTTCCTGTGATTTCTGAACTCTCTAATGTCATTGTGTTGAGTTAACAGGTATTATCTTGTGTTTTTGTTATTTATTATTAAATATGTTTAAACATTGAACATTCAGTTTTGCAGTTATAATTGGATTAAGGAGAAGTCTAGATGATTGTCAGTAAACTACTGTGTCTGTCAGAGATATACAACCACATTTTTATTACATGACTATCATTGTCATGCTAAACCAGTTACACACATAATCAACTGGGGTTCATATGTCAGTCATTAATGAGCTATGATACCTACAAAAATATGTGTATGCAAGCAGTCATGATAACTTTCTGTCAATCAACCTACTATACATTGCTATTGGCATGTAGTGTTACCTTTATAATCAAAGTTTTGGGAGCAATAACAGTGTGACATCCTTCCTAAAAGTAGAATCTGATGGATTTGAACCTTGGCTCACTTGGTTTGGCTCATCAACTAACTACACTTACATTTATTACCACAGGGTAAGCTAAACAGCATCTCTGTTTTCTCTACTCAGTACTGTCCAGAGTGTTGATGGTCACAAAAAGCTGCTGAGCCTCTTTGTGTGGAGGAAGACAGACCATATTTAATTTTTTTTTTTTTTCCTTAAGCAGTGAACCAATTTTCCAGTCAAGTAGACCACACACAAATGGAAAAGGCAATAGCGAACATGTATTACTTGTGTAAGTACTCATTATGACCCCCTCACTAAAAATACCTACTGTGGGACTTGAGTCCTGCTTTACTTCTAGTCTCTTCTCTAGCTCACTTTATTTACACCTTGTGCAACAGAGGCAGTCAGTGAACAGGTGGAATTTCTACAGTCATTACCATCCATGGTCTGACTCCCATGCAATTCTGTTAAGTGTGTTTGTACACTATAAGGCGAATGGAATTAAATGTTTCACTTTTCCTTAAGCAGTGAACCCATTTGCACTATGCCACGTGCTGCATGTATGGCAATGGCAAACATTAATTAATTAAATAATTAATTAAGAAAATAAAAAAAGGCAAATAATCAGATAGCTCTGGATTTGAACCATCAGCCTACTGTACTTGCACAGCACAGTTGGAGTGGGTTATTTATCTTTACTACAGACAGCTTTGCAATAGAATCAAATAGTGTGCATACAAGCAGTTCACATTTCATATCCAGTATTAAAAACTTCATACAGTTGGACATTCTCAGTTGATTGTACACATGTAGATAACATATTTAGTGGAATGAGTGATCACACAATATTTATAAACATGTTTGCAAAATTGCAGCTCTGTCTTCTCTTTGTATTCTGGGAATTCTTCCTTTATCTCTGCTTTAATATCAGACATGTAATCTTTAGTGCATATCCTCTCATTTTTCTTTCAGTGTGCGATACAAATACATGACAGGGAACAACAGTTTTCAGCAAAGGCAGGAAACTATGCTATTATGCCAAATAAATATGCATGTGGAGTGTTTGGTTTTGTTTAAAAGGTCAGCGGTTAGTTCCACACTTTGTAAGCATATCCTGACTGACACACCCACTTTGGGGAAGGATATCTGTGACTTACTGTGTTTTGCTTCAATCAGACTAATCATTTACAGTTGCAAGTCATTAGCACTTAACAATTGTGTAGCAACTACACTAAGTTTACATCTGTTACATAAAGTCAAAGCTTTGCTATTTAGCAATTCTAATGAGTTCATACCTCATTTTCATCTTCAGACTGCTCAGAAGACCGAATCTGCACTATAAAAAGGTTACCATGTAGCTAGGGTATTTGAAGGTGAGAGGACTGTTTTGAGACAGAAAAGATTGTTGTTGTCTTTCGGCTTTTCCCGGTTAGGGGTCGCCACAGTGGAATTCCGGTCTGCTAATGATTGGCAGTAGATTTTTCACGGTGCCGAGTTGCCAGCTCGACGCCCAACCTTCAACGAAGGCAAGCCCATTCATGCATGTCTTTCGGAATGCTATTCGACCTACGGGGAGGACATGCAGACTTCACACAGAAGGCACTCCCTGCACACTAGCTGAAAATCGAACTGGAGAACCTCTTGCTGTGAGACAACAACGCTTCCACTGCACCACCGCAGATATTGAGACAGAAAAGATTGTGACTGCTATTTTGTTGAAGGAGATTGTTCTGCAAAGAAGCACATATTTTGTTAAGGTATGTTTTTCTTATTCAAGTAAGTTTACATTCTAACATTAGGAATGTATTTATATAGGCATTAGAAAAATAAAGGTTGATCTGTATGCACTTCTTATACTTCATTCTTGGCATTGGCAGTTCTTGTAGTACTTTACATTTGTGAGAGGGGAACAGCACAGTATGTTGTTACCATTTGCTTTTGCATTGTATTGGAGACAACAATAATTTGTTCCTCATCCAATGCAAGGTGTTGTATATATGTACAACTGTGTCGTTAGGCTTCTCAGACATCCCAGGGTGACTTACACAAAAGTGGTGGTCACAGTGAAAATTGACTGGCATTCTACTTTGCATTCTTGAATATTTAGCAGTGAGAACTGTCATCCAGTAATCAATGACAGAACTGCAGTCTTGAGTATAGGAATGTTGACAGAATAGGTGTTTGTCCATACATTCAGGATGATTCCCTAGCATTACACACGACTTTGCAGTTAATTGAGTGAAACCCCTCTCTGTTGATGTAGGCACTTCCCTGTTCCCTGGGTGGTGATTTTATCTCAATGTGATTGCAGTCTGTTGCACCCAAGGCTTCAGGGGAGTGTGCTATGGGGTAAAACTCCTGCATACTTCTTCTTCTGTCCTTAGGGATACAGGGAAATATATATATATAATTGTCACTGGCATACTGTAGCATAGCATTCAGTAGTTGATGCGCAATCCTGGATGCTAATGCCTATTACACCCCAGAATGCCCCTTTTGGGCCTCTGAAAGGTTCCAGTAGCTAAAATTCTAAGTGCTGCACATACCTTGACCTCCACATATATTGGTTGCCCTTAGTCTGCACTTGGTTTCAGGTGAGGATGACAGAGGCTGCAGAGTTCCTGGAGTGTGTTTCTATCCACCCTGTAGTGCTCTATTATTTCCACTTTATGCAGACTCTGAAAAGTTAAACAGGGTCTAAATACCCTTCCCCTCCTTGCCTGAGGTCTATCAGCAGCAACAGCAGCATAGACTTGTGCCTGTTTCACTTTCATGTGAATGAAAGCAGCAGCCCCTATCATTATTTCTTTCCAGTGTAGTTGTTGTGGCTGTGTTCCAGTAGGTTTTAGAGTAAATGGCAAATGGCAACATGAAGTATGCACAATTGCTTTGCAGCTTGCTGAATAGCTTCCCATCTTGGATTTGTTGATTAGCATATACTTCAGCTGCTTATGCATTAATTAGCATGCCACAGTTTTTACCTGGTTTGCATGGCTCTATACTACATGTAGAGCCATTTATTGATGACAAATTGGCATGCTATTGTGTATGCATCACACTACAACAATTCAGTGAGCCATGCAGGGTTTACTGAATCCATCCTTATATTTTGAACATACTGCCCAGTGCCATACGATTGTCTGCTAAAACTCTTCATATGTTGGAAAGCATCATGCTCAAGCTTTGATCACAGGAAGTTATGCCCTGTTAAAATGAATGTCAACAAATTTCCTTCTTGAGCTTCACTCTTTTTAACATCAATTTTTTAAATGCACAGAAATCTAGTTATGATCAGAACCCTGAACTACATTTTTCTGCAGTGTTGATATATCCGCACAACAAGTAACGTAGCACATTTAACTTTTGTATTGGAAGACAAGAAGGCTGTGAAAAGCAAAGAACTGTCCCTGATGTCAGTTGTAATACCAATGAGAGAAAAACAAAGTCCTCTTTAGCAGCACATGGTCTTGGGGGAAAATATATCTATTTAATAAAGTAATTAATTAATTTATTTGTTTCATTTGTTAACCAGTTAAGTGAACTGATTAAAAAAAACCTTTTCAGTTATGACCAGGGCCTGAGGTATACGCAATTTGTTAATTTTGCTGTGATGCAGATATTTAGGCAAGGTACAGATAATCACAAAACTCATAATCTTATTATATACAGTATTGTTACAGGCATAGTTGCACAACAGAAATTGCAGACTTGATTGTATACCATAGATATACAAAGCTATGGGTACTTATTCCTGAATGACTTCTTAAACCAGCACTTGTATAATTGCATGTAATGGCATCACATGGCTAATAGGGTTCCTAGTTTAAAGCAAGCAATACACTGAAGAATTAAGAATAAGGTAGGATAAGGGTGAGACTTGTGATTTAGAAGATATGATGTGCAGATATATTGTGAATTGCAAGGAACAGGACACACATAAAATTATTAGTATTGTTGTGTCTTTTCACAAATAGGTTCATAGGCAGGTACTAGGCTATCAGCCCAAGGGCCTAAGTAAGCCTAGCCAACAAGATTCCCTGGGTTACGCCACCCAAGAAAGTTATTTTCCTGTGCCTCTGTCGAGCAGAGCCACCAAAGTGATCCCCAGGGTGTATTTCCTATTTCCCATCCACATATCAAGATTTTTCTTGAAGAGTGCTAATGAGGAACTTTGCTTGACATAGATGGGTAGCTTGTTCCAGAGGATGGGAAGTCTCTGGGACAGGAATCTATCCCTCCAGCATGTCCTGTTTATTGTGGTAACAAGGTTTAGGTCCCTAGATTGTATAGCTCAGAGGGATTGGGATTTCTTAAGGTGTAGCATGTCCAACAGCACTGGGTTTGACATAGCTTTATATGTTAGGCAGAGATCACCTTGGAGTAGGCGATATGCTACAGAGTAAGGCTGGAGTTTTTTGAGATGGACAGTGTAGGGCATCTGTTTGAGGCCAGTAATCCTCTTTGTAAGGTACTTCTGTGGCCTTTCCAGCTGCCGCAGATGTCTTGTGAGAAACATTCCAAAAGGGGCATAGTACTCTATAATGGGTCTAATGAGTGCTGAGTAGAGGGGAACAATGACCTCTTTTTTCTTAGACGAGAACCCTTTTGTGATGAGGTGTGCCACGTAGAAGGATTTCCTGACTACTGTGGCGATGTGATTATCAAAGGAGAGACTACTGCCTACCTGGGTCCCCAGGTCTCTTATCACACATTTGGCATTAAGTAGACTGCCACCTATGTGGTAGTTCATAGGTACAGAGTTTTTACCAAAGGGGATGACAATGCACTTTTTGGCATTGAGCTTGAGGCTATGGCTCTGACACCAGGCATCTGTCTGTGAGGCCCTTCTGTAGGATGTCCACATCATTTGGGGACTCAACTATGGCTGCTAGTTTGCAGTCATCTGCAAACTTCATTAGCCAAAGTCCTTCTTTGTTAGCCTGTACTTCAGAGAAGTAGATACCAAACAGGAGAGGTCCAGGACTGAACCCTGTGGTACTCCACTTGTCACTGGTTTGAAGTCAGATTTGGAGTCTGCAACTTTTACAGTGGGTTCTGTCAGTGAGCCAATTGGCAGCCCTTCTTGTGCCGTAGGGATTTATACCTAGTTTAGTGAGTTTAGCTATAATTCCAGAATGGGGGATAGTGTCGAGAGCCTTGGCGAGGTCAAGATAGGCTGTGTGAACCACCTTACCCTTGTCTACAGCTTTGGTGTCTGCCTCAAAGAAGTAGATCAGGTGCAGGAGGCATGATCTGCCTTTCACAAACCCGAACTAGGTGGGGTCCAGAATTTGGAGGTTACCAGTGTCTTTGTTTATGAGTTCCATGATGATACATTCCATGGCCTTACAGACCAGGCTCATCAGGCTAATAGGGCAATAGTTCCTAGGATCAGTGGTGGCTCCCCCTTTGTGGAGTTGGATAACTGTTGCTGTGCACCATTCAGTGGGCACACATCCTGATGTGAGAATATGATTGAACATGGTGTTTAGGTGAGGAGCCAGTTCATTCTGAAGTTCATGTAAAACGCAGCCTGGGATGTTGTCCGGTCCCATGCATGCTGTGTTTTTGGCTTTAGAGAGTGCAGCTTTTATCTGCGTAGTTGTGATTACAAGGACTGTGCATTCTTCCTGTATAGATATGGACCCTTTAGGGGGTGAGAGGGGGGTAAAGTTAGCACTGAATCTATCTGCCAGAATGTTGGCAATGTCAGTTGGTTCTGTAATTTTCGTGCCATTGTGCTGTAACTCAGAGCAGATCTGGGTGTTGCCACTGAGATTCATGACATAGCTCTAGAATGCTTTGTGGTTGCCCTAGAATCAGTGGTGATTTTGTTTTCATAGCTAGCTTTGGAAGATCTTATAAGAGATTTCAGCTTCTTACTGAGGCTGACCAAGGAACTCCTCCACTCATGGGAGTTTACTCTCTTTTGCAGTAGTTTATTCCTTCTGTTGTAGAGTTTGTTTATAGCAGGGAACCACCAGATTGGCTTCCTTTTTTTGGAGGATAGTGTCTTGGTTCTGTTTGGGATAGCATGATCCATGCACTTGTGTAAGTGCTTATAGAGTGCATTTGTGTAGGATCCAGCAGTCATAACTGTATTGTCTATCTGCATGGGTGTCATGAAGTTCACCACTTCTGTTTTAAGAAGCATGAAGTTGGCTTTGGAGAAATTTTTTACCATGATTTGCTTAATGGGGGTGGGGGCGGTATGTGGATATCTAGGGTGATTAGCTTATGGTTGGATCTGACCAACAAGGAGTTGACTTCAGGTGTGGAACACCGGTCACTCATGTTGGTAATGACTAGGTCTAGGATATTGTTGCCCCTGGTGGGGGTGTGGATAAGTTGATCCAGGGCATTAGAATTTATGAATTCCAGAAAGTGTTGAGCGAAGGAGTTGGCACATGAGTAGTTTCCCCAGTTAATGGTGGAGTAGTTGAATCGCCCATTATTAGGGTGTTTGGTTGAACCCTAATATTTTTCAGTATATCAAGAAAAGAGGATTGGGAATCCTGGGGCATGGTGGGGGATCTGTAGCAAGCTACAATTTGGATTGCAGTTGTGCCCAGAGTTAGTTGCACTTGGATAACCTCAGATGCATTATGCTGAGCAACTAGCCTGGAGGTCTGGATATCCTTAATGAATATGGACACACTTCCGCCTTTGGTGTTCCGGTCCAGGTTAGATGGCTGAAAAATATGGTATGAGTTATAGCCTGGTAATGCAGGGGTGCTCTCTGGAGCCTTGAACCAGGTCTCAGTCACTGCAAAGATACCGATGTTCTCCATTTTAAGGAGTGCCTTGAGGGAGTGCATTTTGAAGTTTAGACTTCTAGCATTGAGTAGCATTACTCTCAGTTTTTGATTGCCTGTTCCTGTTATGGTGGTGAAATTGTCATTTGAACCTTGCCTAAAAAAGGCACTTTAGGGGCAGCAAGTGTCTTAGCTAGTATTCGGAATCCCAGGGGTGACAGGTGCAGGCCATCTCTGACAAGGCATCATGTTCTGTCATCCATGTCGTCCCAGGCAGACAGATGCTGGAGCCCCTTAGAATGACACCAGAAGCTTAGCCAATTGTTGAAGTCAATCATTTTGTCCTTGTACTGCAGTATCATTCTGGGTGATGGCAGGATGCTACTCAGGGCTAGGGTTATACCTGCTGGGCTACAAGATCAGAGAGCTCTTCCATGTCTCTTTTCATGTACTCCAGAGAGGTACGTCTCAGGTCGTTCACACCAACATGGACAATGACAGAGTCATATTTGTACTTTTTGTGGAGTGACCTGAGTGCCTGAGTTATGTGGCAGATCCTGACACCCGACAGGCAGCTGACAGTAACCTTCTCCTTGTTTAGCCTGCTGAGTGGGACATCAGGTTGCCTGACTATAGAGTCACCTATGACTAGTGTGTTGGGTACGTTGTTTTGCCTTATGGGCTGTGGTTGAGTGGCACACTGAGTCTGTGGGCTATGTGTCATTTGGGTTTTGTTGGGGGGTGGAGGTTGCTTGCGTTTCTACTTTGGAGGTCTCTGTTGCTTGAGCAGATTATTATTGAGAGTCTCCGCAAATGTTTTTGTGTTTCTATGTGTGGATTTTGGTGGTGTAGGTTTAGTGGGACTATCTGATGAGAATGGTGTGGTGCAAGTGTTTACCTTCTCCTCTTGACTGTCAAGTTCAGCCTTAGTTGGAGAGAGCTTTATGTCTAGTTTGGCTAGATAAGTGCATCTCTCACAGGTTGCGGTGTTGGGTGGTAGGAGGAGAGGGTTGTCTGTGTACATGAGGCAATTGTTACATTGCCCCAAGATGCCCAGATTCATCAGATAGACAGGAGAGAATACTGGGAGCTGTCCCTTGGACATGCCTGAATAAAAAAAATACTTTCCTCTAGGCAAGTGAGGAAAGTGAGTATAAGAGCTGTTTTTCTCTAAGCAAGTGAGGAAAGTAAGTACAAAAACTGATTTCCTCTAGGTAATGAGGAAAGTTGAGTGCTGTAATAATTTGTAGCTTATTTAGTACTAACAAGTTCTGAACAAGTGCTGAGCATGAATAAGCAAATTCAAGTGCTAAAACTAAGAATCTGTACCTGGATCTTGTGGTAGATAGGCTACCTAGTGCTTACCACTCCCACTGATAAGCTAGAATGCTTTACTCCAACACAGAAAGGCTTGGGGGGGGGGGAGTTCAGAAGCTTACAAGCAGTCCTGGATACAGAAAATCTGTATCAGGACTAGACTAGTTACAGGAAAGGTGGGAAACAAGTGCAAACACGGACTTTTAAACCAGAAAGTTGAAATAGATGGAAAAACTGTCCAAATGGCCAACAAACTAAATTTTCTGGGCCAGAAACCACTCTTGTGGTAGATAGGCTACTACTTCCATGGGGAATTGCAAATAAACATGACATAAGAGGTAATGGTTCCTTTGCAATACATACTGCAGGTGGCATTAAATAAAACTTAACGTTTTGTTAACAAAATCTATCAGACAGCTTAATGCCTAATTAAAAATTGACCTCAAACATAAAATATGTTTCCAACTAGCTTTAATATATTTGTTACATATCTAGCACTATCTAGGTAAGAGATTGTATTTCCCAAATTGTATGTGGGGGTCAAAAATGCTCATTGCATAAATGTCTGTGTAAGTATTTTACACAATAAGGAGGATGTTGTTTTTTCTTGCATATTTGAAAATTATGCATGTATCTACTTCAGAGAAAATTACCTATATGAAGAATTTCCAGTATGATCTAGTATTAACAGCCTTAGGATAAACTTTCTTTATAAGGATATGATAGAATTAATTAGATATATCACTCTCTGTCAACAAATATTTTATATACTTAAACTGGGGTAATTTACTGAGTTTTCATGTATTATGGGTAGAAATTTGTGTGTTTACATATTGGCTGGGATTTAGAAACATTTGCATCATTGTGGTAAGCAAACGTGCAAGAAGAATCGCAATGTCCAGGGTGTATGCGATTTAAACACATTCTCAGGGCAAGTGGTGGATACCCAAGGTATCTGTTAATGATAATATAATAAGCTGGTAATGATCAACAGCATGCAAATGAGGTAAACAAAATGGCTAAGCAATTTAGAAATGTATAAACTGCATAATGTGGTGCTTTAACACTGTTATTAATGACAACTCTCAATCTGCAAACATCAAAACTCTGGACAAAGGCTTTTGAAAAGTAGATTTATCTGAACAAAAAACAGAACAAGAATTAGCATAAAGTTTGCATACCAAATAACACACTGTAACTCCTCACACTTCCAAAAGGGATTATTTGTTACCATCACATAGAAGCACAACTTTAAAAAGTTAAAAAACAAATAATAAAATGATACAGTATACAGCCAGAATAATAATGTTTTATTCAGATTGCTTTCTACAAGTCATAATCAATTTTATACTACTTGTTATCATCTCTGATACTTTTTCACCCCTGAGCTAGTTTAATGCCACTGGCAGAAGCGGTCGCATATTTGCCTTTGATGGTGGAAGATCAGAAAGCTATGGGCCAGATTCCTAAATGGCTAATTACTGTGCTATCATGTGTGCTTCGTGCCACATCATGGACACAGTAGCCCTCTATTTTGTATTCATTAAATGACTCTACACATCATGTACAGCCACCAAATAAAAGTAAAGCATACAGTATGATAATGAAAGCATAACTATTTATTTACTGATTGATTGGTCTTTGTTAACTGGGAATGTCTGACTGGGTAATATTCACTTTCAGTGGAGGCCAGGGGAGAAAAGCTCTATTTGTTTACATTGAGTTACACTAAGTTCCAGCTAAACAGAGTAGTTACATTTATATTTATATGTATACACAAGCAGTAGTTATATTTATACATGCTAAGATTTTCCAAGTAGAATTTATTAAAGAGAAAGCCCACATACAACTTAGTGGATTGTACAGGCAGCAGTTATGTATAAAGATTGTTTTGACATGTCAGTGAGAGATTAAGTGTATTCTGTTTAAGGAGAGTATTTAGAGTATAGTACGGTGAACACAAAGTCTCAGCCTTGTGATGAGCATGTGCAGGACCAGGATTGGTTAAGATGTTGTTTAAGTAGTGGTTTAAAACTACTGAGTTTGTCTGAGAGTTTTATTTGTGGGGGGATACTATTCCAGAATTTAGTAATGTACTGGGAGTAGAGCAAGTCTCCTGCAAAATTATTTGACTTATTTTTAAATAATAAGAATTTGTTTTTAGAGTGGCGGTCCCTTGCTGGACAGTAGATCAGTAATAGGATCACTGGGTCATAGGAAACTACTAGCCTAATGGCCCTAGGGCCCTTACAAGCCTAGAGAAATTCTACCCTTATTTCCACAATCAGCACCTATTGCCCCTGCCCAAGAGGGGCACAGGTAGAACCCCTGGAGTGAATTTACGGTTACCCATCCAATTGTCCAGATTACGTTTGAAGAGGCCCAATGATGTGCTCTGTTTAACATGAAGTGGAAGTCTGTTCCAAAGATGTGATAACCTCTGGGAGACAAATCTGTCCCTCCAGCAGGTTCTATTAATGTCATATACGATGTTAAGGTCTTTAAAGCAAGTAACCCATGTACCATTTGACTTACAGATATACAGCATTTCCAATAAAGCAGGGTCAGAGATTGCCTTGTATGCAAGGCAGAAATCACCTCTGAGTAGTCTGTATGAGACAGAATAAGTGACAGTGATTTCAGATGACCCACATAGGACAGATGCTGAAGATCTTGAATTTTCCTTGTAAGGAAACTCTGTGGTCTCTTCAATTGCTGCAGGTGCTTGGAAAGATACATACGAAAAGAGGCATTGTAGTCAATTATTGGCCTGATGAGGGAAGAGTACAGGGAGGTTATAACTTCTTTTATTCTGGAGGCAATGCCCTTATGAGATGAGATGAGCAATACAGCATGCCTTTCTTAATACTATGGATAAATGGTGGTCATAGGTAAGGTTGCTGTCAACTTGTGTGCAGTCATCAGCAAACTATGTCAGCCACAGACCTTTAGCTTTTGCTTGTACTTTGGAGAAATAGATTCCAAACAGTAGAGGTCCCAGGACTGATCCCTGTGGAACACCATTAGTTACAGGTCTGCTGCTGTAGGTTGATTCCCCTATTTTGACTGTATGGGTTTTACCAGTGAGCCAGTTAGTGTCCCATCAAATGATACAAGGGTTGATACCTAGCTGATCTCACTTTTTATTTTCTTCAAGTCTTTTGGGTTTCTAATACCATGACAGGAATGGACCCTATTCCTAAGTCAAAGTATGATTTTAGTTCATGAAATTAGTAGTGTTTGAATTTTTGATGGCAGCCAAAAGTGCTCTTTGTAGCGCCTGCAGTGTGCCCAGTAATGGTTCCTTCTGCAGTTTGTATGGAGTTACATGTATCAGTAACATGTCTAAGTATGATTGTAGATTCTTTTTTATAAGACTTGTTGCTTCTACTGCTGTTGGAACTGTCTGGGTACCTTTCTTCCACATTGTTCTCATTTCTGCCTGCAAATCTTGATATTTTATGACTTTGTGTCTCTCTCTGTACACAAGACACTGTAGTCATTGAGTATAGCAATTTCAATGATCAATGCTACTTTTGTCTTCTTTTTATAGACCACTATATCTGGTTTTCTCACATCTATCTTTAGAACTGTTGGTAATGGGTTATCCCATGTGATGTAGACTTCATCATTTTCTATGATGCTTTATGGCTAATCTTTCCAGTGTTTTTCAGTCATTTCAATATTGTAATATTTGCACAATCCCCATTGCAACGGTCTTGCCACATTATTATACCTTTGAGTATACAGTCCTAGTATGTCAAAGTCAGCAAAAAGGTGTACAACTGTTTCCAATTCTGTTTTACAAAACCTACATTTGACTGTTTCTCCCACATGTTCAATGAACTTTTTAAACCAACATGTACATAGTTCACTATCTTGGGTCGCCAATATTAACCTTTCATCTTTTGGTTTGAATTTGCCTGTCCTTAACCATTCCTGAGTTAAATTCTGATCAACATGAGGTTGTTCCAGGAGTTTTCTATATTTGCAATTATATTTATGCATTTCCCACATTTCTTGCCTTCTCATCTGATCTTTTACCTTATGTTCCTTCTTTTGTTTTTTTTTTGGCGCATTCAGTTGCTGCCTGGTTTTTATCTGTTTCTGGTTTGATTTCCATTCTTGCTTGACGCTGATATACTTCTGCTAGACTAAGCAGGGAAGTCATCTTAGATTTATTCTCCTCATGTTTTAAAATGTTTCACTATGCTTGGGTCTTGTGAGGTCAGTAGATATGTAGACAGTCCCATGACTGAGATCTATACTTGTAATCAGTTCCAAAGAGGCCCATACCTCCCTCGGAATGTGGAATATATAATCTTGGTATGCACTGATTTTTATAAATCATTTGATGAACATGAAGCATCCTTCTTGTTTTCCTGTCTAGTCTATCCAACACCTTTTGGGGCCAGTCAATCACTCTAAGATTGTAAGTTAGGACAAGAAGAGCAAATTGGTTTATAGCTTTAACTTTGTTCCTAGATGACAGTTTTGTTTTGGATTAATTTAGTCTTCTAAAATATTCCGTACTGAGTTTTATTCACATTTGTTCATATTTTATTGTTAATTCTTCATCAATTCCCAAACATTTATACACTTCCTCTTGCTCAAGTTCTTTTATATCACATTCTTTTCCAAAACTGGTGTTTTTCATGGTGCTGAAGCTTTTTTGCTTTAAAGGTTGCTTTTGCACATTTATCAAGAATAAAGGACAGTCTTACATCATCTGAAAACATGTTGACTTCTTGCAGTTGTGCTTTCAATTCCTCATTTGATGAGCTATACAGTTTTAAATCATCTGCAATGAGAAGGTGAGAAGTCTTTATACTTTGTTGTTTTCTGGGAGCCAAATTATAGCCATGGCCTAAGCTGTTAAGCAGACAACTTAATGAGTTAAGGACAAGATAAAAGAGCAGTGGTGACAGAGAGTCACCATGGAATATCCCCCTTTGGATTTTTATCCCTGGAATAATAATTTGTCCTTTATCATGGCTTAACTGCAAAGTGGTTTCATGGTTGCTGTGATATAGTTTATCAGTGTAGGTTGTATCTTATACATTTTAAGCACTCCTTTGTCAATGAATGCGGGATTCTGTCAAATGCTTTTTTGTAGTCTATCCATCCCCTTTTTACAGTTCTCCACTGTGACTTTATTTAACAACAAATGATCTTTCGTTCCATATGACTTTCATCTATTACCCTTTTGTTCTATTGCCATAATTGAGTTTTCTTCTAAATGACTATAAACTCTGTTGGCATCAATTCCAGTGTATAGTTTATACATCATCGGAAGGCAAGTTATTGGTCTATAGTTTTTAGGGTAGCTTGCAGGTTCACTCTTAAGTAGGAGCATTGTTTATCCTGTTGTTAGTCAGGCTGGGGTCTGTTTGGGGTGCACAAATAAATAGTTCTTACTCATGGTTAAATCTTGGTGCAAAGATGTCAATACTTTTAGCTGGAAGTTAGGTACTTACTGCATGTGGACCTGGGGTTTTCGAACTAGAGGCTTTTCTTAACTTTATTTCAATCTCTATGTCCATTACTTCATCCCATTTCATATCCTGTACATCTGAAGTTCACATTCTTTCTTTTATTTCTTCTATCCATTTAGCATCTTAGTTATGTTCCACAGGATCTTCACAAATATTTCTCCAAAGATATATATATATATATATATATATATATATATATTTCTTCTTTTATTTAATGGTCTTTCAATTCCTTTTACCATGTTTCCCAATTCTCTATAAAACTGTTTTGGGTCATCTATAAATTGCTTATTTTTTACTTTTCCTTTATACTTATCTGCATATCTTCTAAGTTTTTCTGCCTGTGCTGATATTTTCAGTTTATTATTTACGATAGTACATGATAAATCCTGATCCATTATAATACTGTACATTGCTTTCATCATGCTTATCTTTCTGAGTATTTTTGTTGATCTGTTTCCTCTTCTGTGCTCTTCTAGCAATGACACTTCTTGTCTTAATTGCTTTATAGTTTTCTCTGTTCAATACTTCCATGACAGCATTCGATTTCTCCCCATCCTTTCCCTTACTACCCTGTGCTTTTGTGGTAGGACTTTATCTGTTATTAATTTGGCTGCACGGTAATGCATCCTATTTGCTTCTTTTATATTGCATGAATTTTTAAGGATAGCCCTGATTAATGTGTTCATTTGTTTAATCAAATTTCTAACTTTTGGGGTTTTATTGACTTTCTGCAATCTATTTCTTTTATTGATCTTAATATGAATATCCATCTCTATTAAATCAAGCATCTCTTCTCTTAGATCATTTTCTTCTAAATTGAAGGCACATTCTTTGTTCACCATTTCCTGCAAGCATTCTATGGAAAGTTCTAGAGCTTCTTAATGTGCAATGTTCTCTTCAGTTTCACCCTGTGATACTTAGCTGGGTGAGTTTGTCAATGAGTGGGGAATAGTGTCAAATGCCTTGGCCAACCCTAGGTAGGTTGTATGCACAGATTTCCCCTTGTCCAGGGCCTTGGTGACTGTGTTGAAGAAGTCCACCAGGTTTAACAGGCATGGTCTCCCTTTGACAAATGCAAACTTAGTAGGATCATGTGTTTGAAGATTACCTAGATCTTTGTTGATAAGGTCCATGATGATTCACTCCATGGACTTGCAGATAGGGATAGTCAGGCTAATAGGTCTATAGTTCCTGGGGTCAGTGAACATGCCACCTTAGTGTAAGGGAATAATGGTGGGTGGTTTCCATTCATCTGGGATGAAGCTGGTGCTTAGACTATGACTGAAAAGAGTGTTGCTAATTCTTGTTGGAGACCATGTAGGATGCAGCCTGGGATGTTATCTGGTCCCATAGCTGCAATGTTTTTGGCCTTAGAGTGGGCGTTTATCACCTCATCTTTAGAGATACAAGGTAGGGGACAGGTGGTAGGGTTGTCATGGGTTATGTATGGTGGGGACAGGGGAGTGAATTTTTCACAGAACCTGTCGGCCAACAGGTTAGCTATGTCCACAGGCTCTGTATATGTGGTATCATTAACTATCAGTTCAGCACAAATCTGGGCCTTTCCTTTTAGGTTGCGGATGTAACTAAAGAAGGCCTTATGGTTTTCCTTAGTTGAGGAAGCTAATTTGGATTCATAGCTTGCTTTGGAGGACTTCACAAGAAGTCTTATTCACTTGTTTAAGTTGAGGAGAGAGTGTTTCCTGTTTAGGGTTCACTTACTCTTAAACAGCAAATTCTTCATCTTGTTGTGAAGCCTGTTAATAGCAGTTGTCCACAAGCAGGTTTGCTCTTCACTGAGGAGCTTGTTTTGGTCCTATTAGTTATGAAGTGCAGGGCATCTTTCTGGATGCTGAATGAGCTTGTGCTCTGCAGTTAGTTTTAAATATGTTAGGTAGTTGTGTAGTTCAAAGCAGTTTAATTGCTTTAAGCTATGACAGTGGTGGATCCTTTGAGGGAGGCTGGTGGCAAATGTTGTTATTTTATTATAGCTGAAGGCAAGTATCTTTCTTTGAGCATTGTTTAAATTTGTTAGAATAGGAACAGTGTATAAGAGAGTTGGCAATAAGAAGGGGATGGCTAGAGTTTTTCTTGCAGAATCTGTAAGGAATCCATTAATCCTGTGAAGGGAGCCTTGTTTCTGGTGTGTAGATTTAATGATGTGCAGTATATTTTGGTCATATTTTAGATTGTCATCTATTGTAACACCTAGAAGTTTACTGTGAGTTACAGTTTCAATAACAGTATTATTTGCTGACTTTATGGTAAAAATTGCTTTTGATTTTGGCACCTTTTATAAGTAAAAAGCATTAACTTAGTTTTCTTGGGGTTGTGTGCAAGGTTTGATTCTTTGAGCTGAATTATATAATTAGCTGAATTACATGCTAACTAACCAGTCCAAGATTCAGCCATTCAGGAAGCTATAAAGTAACCATGTAGAGATGGTGTAGCCCTTTGCCATGGACACCAAAACCTATTAGAATGCAGCCACCTTCACACTTAGGAAACCAAAAAACAATGTTAGGGGCTGCTGCTACTTTCTTGCATGTGTATGCATAGCAGGCTCAAATCTATCCTGCTGATGGTGATAACAGGCCTCATCCAAGGAGAAGAAGGGTGTTCAGACCCCATTTAACATATCATGAACTGCATGATATTGAAACAGTAGGGCAATACAGGGTTGATAGGGAAGCACTTCAGAAACTCTGCAACCTCCGCTGTCCCCATCTCAGACTCATGGGAAATCAAGGGGAACCTATACTTGTGGAAACATAGGAATGTGTAGCATTAAGGATATTAGCTACTAGTATATTCCAGAGACTCGTGGGGAATATACTAGGGTTGTCACAGGTTACAGCCTCCAGAATATTTCATTGATATCTTAATGCTATGTTACAACATGCAAGGGAGTACTTCTGTTTTCCATGCACACCAGAGGAGAGAGCAAGAACAATGCATGAATTCTAGCACATTTCCCTGAAGTCTTGGGGGTCATGGAGTAAACTCAAAAATAAGTTAAAGCCCCACCTAGTGAACAGGGAAGGACATACATCAACAGGAAGGGATTCCACTCAGACATCTGCCAGGTTGTCTGTAATACCCAAGGGATCATCCTCAGTGTCTGTGCAGTAAACCCAGGCATTTGCCACATGTCACACATATGACACACCTCATGTACACAATGTTTGCTAGGGGTGATATTCCACAAGGCCTTCTCCTGAGTGATGCAGTTTATGCACTGGAACCATGGTTCATGACACTCATCAAAAATGCACACACACCTGCAGAGAAAGGATACAACAATGCCCATGATCAAACTAGAAACATCAAAGAGCATGTGTTTGGCATGCTGAAGTCACAGTTCTGCAGTCTATACACATCAGAAGATGCCCTGCAGTGCGACCCAAGCAACTGCACAGAAATTCTCACAGTCTGTGTTATGCTGTATAATATCATAGGTTCATAAGTTAGTACTAGGCTAACTTCCCTTGTGGGTCATTTTAAGCCTAGCCAGCTACCCTATGTGAGAATCAAACCCTGCACCTCATGTCTGTAAGGAAAACATCTTAACCATTATGCCAACCTCCCACCCAAGTAACTTATTGTTTTTAACCTATTATGATTTGAATATGATCTTGGAATATAAATGGGCTTGTTTGTCCAATGAAGAGGAATAAAATGTTTATTATGGTTAGACAAATGACTCCTTACTTAATTATGTTACAAGAGACCCATCTGACTACTCAACTATGCAAAAGTTTATTCAGGTCAGGATACCACACATTAACATATGCATTATACAGGGACAGCACCTCCAGCACATATATACAAAGATTCTGAGGGAGAACTTTCACCTGGCAGATGTAGATATGCACAGTATGCCCTTGCCCTAGCTAAAATGCAAATGATAGCACATACACTCACCACCTAAGACTCCAAAGTTAGCACACACACTCAGCAACTAAGAGGCAAATGATAGCACATACACTTACCAACAAATAAATACACAAAACAACCTAAGTACATGCAAATACTAAACGTGATGCCATCCGATCTCCACAAACTAAACTTACCCATGTAGTGTCTGTGTATAGATATCATCAGACAGAGACAGCCCCAAAGCACAAGACTCTTAACTGCAGTAATGTCAAGGTAAGTGTGGAACCTATAGTATACAAACAAATGTGTAAGAATCTAAACTACCTGCATACCATTAGTCTTGTATGTTTCCAGTTTCTGCATTGGGCATATATGCAACCCTAAGTCAAACCAAAATGAATAACACCCATGGCACATTCATCATCATTCTGATAGGATGTGGGGTGCAGTAAACGAAGGGTGACACAAAGGACACATAAATGCAGACTCTCTCCCTGGAGATATACCATCACAAACACTGCCCAGATCTATTATGTCACTCATCCTATCCAATGAGTTACCCACACTGATGAAGCAGTCACACAATAGCAAATTATAACATAATACTGTGAAGTAACCATGCTAATTTGGACAGCACAGCAAAAACTGCTATATGGACACTAGAGCAGCAATGAATTTTTAAAATTGCATATATCTCAATTTTTTCCCAATTCATATTGAAATAAATCTGAAATATGTACATGTAAGCAGTTTGTGTAGAGGACAAACATAACTTATGAAATAGTGCACTGATTTGCAGAGCAATTTCCTCCAAGTAACTATCAGTAATGCTCTGTCTGTATCCAACCAGTTTCCCCTCCTTCCACTTCCATAGCTACAACATTACCTTTCTATAGTGTAGATTCAGCCCTCTGAGCATTGTAAAGATGAAAATGAGGTGTGAAATCATTAGCATTCCTGAATAACAAAAATAAATAAATAATTTAGTGTAGAGGATGTAACTATGGTACAAGGCAGCTAGACAGTTGCATGCACATGCCCTATGACTGCAGGAACAATGACAAATGCTTGCTGCTAATGGCTTGCAACTGTTACTGATTGATCTGACTACAACAACAAGTAATACTGAAGCACCTGTTTTCTTTGAAGTGTTTGTTTTACAAGAGCAGACTTACAATAAAAAGTGCAAGCACCTTGAGAGCTATGAAAACAGCTTTAACAACATTGATGTGCTTATACTAAGAGCACACTGTTCATCCTCTAAAATCTGTCTGAAATGTTGATAAGCTATATTACACATTGAAATAAACATGCAAATAAATGGCCATGACATTGCATTTCTATAGTTAAGCTAAGAGGAGGGGAAGATGCTCAGAAAATAAAGAGAAGAAATAGCTGTCAGTGTTGGCAACCTGACATTAAAATGGTGTGGGCTATTATTAGCATAAAGGAGTTGTTAGTATCCCATTAATCTAGACATGTTCAAGCAAATGAAAAAGGAACAATTGCTGGACTTATGTTGATGGCAAAGAGGGATAAAAAATACAACAAAGTGTTATTGCAATGAGTTGAGGGTTCAGTTCTAGATAGTGTGCTGTCTGATAGAGTTAATGCATATTTTCTGAACCTATGATCTGATTATAACACACAGATCTAGGAAACTTCACAATCCTGCCTTTTCATTATTACTCCATGATATTTTTTAATAGGATCATAGGATCATGGGAGGTCATGGCTCTGGGGCCCTTACAAGCCCAGCCAAGAGTTTATCCCCAAAAAAGAAACCTCAGTGAGCATCTGTCACCCCTCTCAGTGAGGGACAAAGGTGGAACCCCTGGGACAAATTTGTGGATTCCCATCCACTCATCAAGGTTGCACTTGAAAAGGGTCAGCAAGGTACTCGGTTTAACATGTACAGGAAGTCTATTCCTGAAACAGGGCAGCCTCTTGGAGACAAAACTGACTCTCCACCAGGTTTTGTTGCCATTGCATATTATATTTAGGCCTTTCGAATGAGTAATGCACAAAGAGTTACACTTACAGATATGGAGCATCTCTAGTAGGGCAGGGTCGGATATTGCCTTGTAGACAAGACACAGATCACCTCTGAGCAATCTGTATAATACCGAGTAGAGCAAACGTGATTTGTGCCTGTCTGCATAGGACAGGTGCTGAAGGCCATGAATTCTGTTTGTGAGGTATTTCTGTGGCCTTTTCAGTTGGTGGAGGTGTTTGGAGAAGTACATACTAGATGGGGCATTATACTCAATTATAGGCCTAATGAAGGAGGAGTACAGAGAGGTAATAACCTCCTTTTTTCTGTATGCAGTCCCTTTATTTATGAGATGAACCAAGTAAAAGGCATTTCTGATCACAGCCACTACATGATGGTCAAATGTGAGATTGCTGCCACCCTGAGTACCCAGGTCTCTCACCACAGGTTGTGTGCTTAGGGGGTTGCTGTCAATGTGGTAATCAGTAGGGTTTATGTTTTTGCTAAATGGTATGATAATACATTTTTATTTGTTTGTAACTTAAGGCCATGACTTTGGCACCAGTCATTTGTTACTGTGAGACCCTCTTGCAGTATGTTAACATCATTTGGGGAGTCAATGACAGCACCCAACTTACAGTCATCTGCAGTCCTGGTCAGCCACAGGCCCTTTGTCTTTGTCTGGACCTCTGAGAAGTAGATGCTAAACAGTAGGGGTCCCAAGACAGATCCCTGGGGAACACTACTAGTGAAAGGTCTGCTGTCAGAGGTGGTGGAACCTATTTTGACCTTGTGGGTCCTATCTATCTGTGAGCCAGTTGGCCACCCACCTGATGAGACAGTGATTTATACCAAGTTGTAGCTTTTTGATGATGTTGGAATGAGGGATTGTGTCAAAGGCCTTGGCCAAGTCAAGGTAAGCTGTATGCACTGACTTTCCCCCTCATCCAGTTCTTGGTGACAGTCTCAAAGAAGTCAACTAGATTCAACAGGCAAGATCTGACCCTGACAAATTGGAATTGGGTGGGGTCAAGTGCTTGGATATTCCCTATGTCCTTGTTTATGAGATCCATAATAATACGCTCCATGGCTTTACAGTTTACATTTGTCAAGCTAATGGAGTGATAGTTTCCCTGGTCAGTAGTGGCATCACCTTTGTGCAAGGGGATGGCAATGGCAGTTCTCTACTGTGCTGGAATGAAGCCTGTAATTAGGCTATGGTTGAATAGGGTGCTCAATGGCAAAGCTAGTTCTTGCGGGTGATGGTGCAGAATACAGCCTAGGATACTATCAGGTTCCATGGAAGCTGTGTTATTTGCCTTGGGCAGGGCCTTTAATACTTGATCTACAGAGATGTGAGGTGCAGGACAAGTATTGGGGGATGTTGACTAGGCCTTTGGGGGAAGGGGATGAATACTGGCATTTGTTTTAATTATTATTTGAATTATTATTACTTTTTTGTTTTGCTTGTCACTTGAGTTTTGGTAAAGTACACTGATGACTATCAGAATTTCATGGCAGTGAATGACAGTCCACAGCCCATGGTACAAACTGAGAAATGTAATTGGGCATGCCATCAGTAGCACATTTTAGAGTGGTACAGATGTGCTTTGCTACAGCACTCTGAACAGCAGCTGGGTGTCAGTGTAACACATGGGTTAAATGAAATGATTCTAAAGAAACAGGAAAGAGGATGCAAGGTTTTAATCCAGCTTCAAGCCTCATGCTGCTTGGAATGTTTGAAACAGATGCGAAAATGCAGCTTGTGTTTTGTTGTGTGTAATATAAACTGTTATAATTTTTTGCCTGTGTAATTTCCATACTGCTTCGCAGAGTGCAAACAGGGCTCACAAGAGAATAAAAGAGTGAACAGTTTTATTTCTGCCATCTCCATTACTGCAAACAGTTTTGGCACCAATGAGCAGTATTTCTAATGAGTAAGTAATGTGCAAATGTTGTATACCTGTTTCTGTAGAAGAGGCTGTTAATGAAGTACCTTTGGCCCCTTAATAATGTTTTTCTGGGGTTCAAATCTAGAAAGTGTGAAGGAAATGCAGAAAGTATTACACCAGGTGTATCATTTACTTTCAGCAGAATATCATATTGTTGTGGGCATAGCCAGGATGCTGAAGGGATAGGAGCAGAATTCCTTAGCTCTGTTGTTCTTGAAACATTTCTGGCAGGAAATTTTATTCATATGTTATTGTTATTTGTTTTCTTTTTTAAAAAGTTTATAATTTATTCTCTTCAATAACATATAACAATTATTGAGAAATAGTTACTTTTTCCTGTCAAAAAGCAGCTGGAAAATCATTCTATACTCAAACAGGGTGAGTCACAGTAAAGGTAACTCTCATGACATTACTTCGAGGAAAGATTTTCATATGGTTTTATCTAACATACAGGAACTTTCATTGAAAATAGATAAAATGGACTCTAAATTTGAAAATTGTTTGGACAAATGCACCAAACAAATGGAATTACTTCAAGAAACAATCTCTCAGCAAAAACTTTAAATCACTGGAATAGAAGAATCTTTAAATGACATGGATAAAAGACTATCAGAAGGTGAAAACAACACTGATTTTTTTGTTAAAAAAGAATACTCTTCTTTTGGCCAAGCTGGATGATCTAGAGAATAGATCTTGTAGAAACAATATAAGGATATTTGATCTTCCAGAGAAAATTGAAGGAGAAAATATGATAAGCATGTTAACTTCCTGGCTCCCTAATGTACTTGAATTATCTGAGGGAACGTCATATGAAATTGAGAGAGCTCACAGATCTCTCTCAGAGTCTCCTTCTAACAAAAATTCTACTCCAAGATCAATTATTGTGAGATATTTTTCATCACATGATAAAGAAATAATTTTAAAGTCAGCTTGGTCTAAGTCACCAACTAAATTAGATGGGAAAATAATAAGATTAATTTCCAAAAGAAAAGAGTTTCTTCCCCTCATAAAATAATTAAATAAAAACAAATCAAAGTTCACCTGCTTTTCCCAGCCAGACTAAAAATATTTTTCCCTGATGAAACCAGAACTTTCGAGGATCTAAACACTGCATTATCTTTCCTTAAAATTAAAAAAAGGTTATTGATCAAACTGAAGAAATGGAGTGGAGCAACAGTTCATTGAAAATATTGGCTGAAAGAAATAGTTGGAAAACTTTGGAGAAGAAGAAGAAATTGAAAGAGAAGTCACTGTCTAATTATTGAATATATTGTGCATATTGAAGTATTTTTTACCTCTAAATTTATTCTTCTTAACATCACATACTAGTTTAGGATACTCTTCAGCTTATATATTCCTGCAGTTACAAGGTAAACTTTCAATCCGTATTTTTCCCTTTTTTATCTTTGAATATATATATTGATAATGGTGTATTATTTTGGTCTCATTTGATGCTTCAAAATGTTCTGACAGAGATTTTGAGAGGCACTGTTATTTCCTCATTTGTTATTGTATGAATATGTCAGATTGCCTTCTTTTGCCCAAGTGTGACATACTTATGATCTAATTTGCATTATTGCTTTAATTTCTCTTATTTCTGGTGCTTTCCTTGCTCTATTTGAGTTTCCAAGCTTTCTTATCTGTTATGAGACAGAAGTAAATGTGAGCATCATACCGAGCTTTCTTATCTGTTATGAGACAGAAGTAAATGCGAGCATCATACCGGAAACTATATATTAGTTCCAGACTAATATGATGGCGAAGGTAAGCCTTCTACCTTTTTTCTCACTATTGTATGAGGAAAAAAATATTTTTTTCTTTTTTTATGATGCGAATCATAAGGCTGGTAGTGTTTTGTTTAGTAGGATGGTTCGCTATACAGTGTGGTCTTTGAGCTTGCTTAAGTCATTCTTGTTTTAGAAGTGTGGTTTTATAGTGGGTTGTAGACCTTTTCAGTTTCTGTATCACTGTTATTGTTTTGGTTTTGAACATGATGAATGCTGCTTATATGGTAGATGGAACTGATGATTTTGCTCTAGGGGTTGGCAGAGTTGTTGGGATGATTCTTTACTTTTGTCTGGGATGACAGGTTGCTGTGTGTTTTGTACAGATATAGTTTTCCTAGATGGCATATGTGTTTGTTGCCAGTTTCCAAGCTTGTGGAATTGTGGCAACATCTGGATGCTGTCAGAGTCCTTGCACGCTTGCAGTGTTAGTTCAGAGTGAGAAATTAATGTCTTGAGCAACTGTTGAAGCTCAACATGACTACATTACAGGCTCGAGCTGTTTAGTGCTTTTTTCTTACTCCTGGCTTCCTGCCTTAGAAACAAATGTCAGATGCAGTTCCTGAAAGCCTTCATTGCTAAGGAGATTTGATCATTGATAAGTTGGGAAAGAAAGCTAGGGAAGTCAACCTAAGGTTTCCTGGCATAATTTTGCTCATGATTCATTTGGTTCATACTTGTGATATGATGAGGAACTATTTCTGTCATATTAAAAACATTATTTAAGGTAGGTGCAAAAACAGTGGCATAATTAAATTTGTGAAGCATCAGTCTTTTGAAAATTCAGCCAATCAGTACAGAAACACTGTAAAATTTAGGTTGTACACTTACATATGACATGTCATTTTTAAATGTAAGAAGTAAGCACTCAGACATTATAATTTTCTGCCCATCTAAAGTAGAATTAAAAATGTCAGAATGTTATACAGCATTTCATCTGTTATGTGATAAAGTTATTTAGCTGTATGTGTCAATTAACAAATGGATATATACTTACAGGGAAACCCTCTATTAGCTACTATCTAAATGCATTTTTATTTTCTCCCCTGCAAAGCAGCATATATCAGGAAACATAGTGTTTATAAAACTGTTTACTCTGAAGTGTTGATTATTTAATCTAGTCATACAGTGTGTGTGTGTGTGTGTGTGTGTGTGTGTGTGTGTGTGTGTGTGTGTGTGTGTGTGTGTGTGTGTGTGTGTGTGTGTGTGTTGTCATCTGTGCCTTCAATTATTACGATGCATACAAACAACAGCACAAACAAGAAGAGCTTCATACCTCCTTAGTAATGAACATCAGATACAGTCCCTTGCACATGACAATGACGTTTCATGGGGATGTGTCATTTACAGGTATTTTTTAACTTGATATCTGATGTCACATTACATGATTTAAATCTGGTATGAATTTTATTTCTTTGATTCTTATTACTGTGTACTGACTTAAAATGCAGAAACAGTTACTTTACTCACATTAATGTCTTCTTTCGGCTTTTCCCGGTTAGGGATCGCCACAGTGGAACTCCGGTCCGCTAATGATTGGCAGTAGATTTTTACGTACTGGCTTGCCATGCCTAATGCACAATGTTCAATGAAAGAATGCCCATTCACACATGTCACCACACAGAAGACGCTCTAACTGAGAATCAAACGGGCAACATCTAACTGTGAGGCGACAACGCTACCGCAGCACCACCACCGAATTTATTTAATACACTCCAGACTTTTCAAGATTTCTGGTAGCATAGTTTTGAGATACTGACCCTCATTGACTATTGTAGATTAAAACTCTGTATCTAGACTAGACATTTTTGAATAATTCATTTTACCTTGGTTCGTCTTATCATCCATTAAATTATATACCAAGTGGTATGTTTTTTTCAAAAGGTGTGTGTGTGTGTGTGTGTGTGTGTGTGTGTGTGTGTGTGTGTGTGTGTGTGTGTGTGTGTGTATATATATATATATATATATATATATATATATATATGGTTTACTTTCAAAATGTTGAATGCTAAATGGTTGAATGCACTATATTGAATGATCAAAATGTTGAAATAAAATTAGTCTAAACTCACAATGTTGAAATTATCGAATTTGCCCATTTCTGCACTGTAGTGCGATATCAGAGTTGGTATATTTAATTAGGGGGGGTGTGCAGGATGGCGTAGCCTCCCTGAAAAATAGTAGAGGTGATCTCATTGCTTTTTCAATTAAATGATTTTAGACATTTTGATCATTCATTGTTTTGGGTTTAGATGCTATTTTTCAACCAAATGAACATTAGACATTATGGCATTCAACATTTTGAAGGTAAACATATATATATATATATATATATATATATATATATATATATATATAAAACTAGCATGGCTTCAATCTATATATTTTAATAGCCTTCATCATTTATTGTTGATTGTGAGTAAAGCCCTTTCCACATTAGAATTGTTTTTACTCTGGTATAGCATGCCAAAGGAAGGCCATGAAAGAAGCATCATATATTATTATAGTGATGGTTTATTAATAATACTGAATGACACAGCTGGGAGGGAATTTTACAGCACTATTTTGGCTGAGGCTATGCTACTAAAATTAAGTAGACAACTCATGTATAAAAACGGGAAAAAAAGAGAAGGTGGGAAGAAAGAAAAAAAAGAGACTTTGGGAAGTTCCCAGTCATACTCACTTGCAGGAGAAGAACCAGTCTATGGTTTTTGCTTTCTGTCCTTCTCAAGAGTATAAATGAAAACAGTTCAGAAATGTTTTCAGTCTCAACTACTGCAGACTAAAGGTTTTATTTCTCACATTATATTTATCTAGAACATAATTTCTGTTTTACATTTTAATTTATGTAATGAGCAGTTGGAAACTAATAATTTAATTGAAAGGGAGTTAAAACCTCTATGTTCTAACTTGAAGAAAGGAAAAATTATAAGGGGGAGGGGGTAAAAGTGGTTAGATTTATAGCTATTGGTTTGTTGGGGACTTGATTGCACAACAGCTGTTTTTATTTCCTGTTTATTCAATTCAATATTTTGAGATATGTTTGTTGGTAGCAGTAATATAACTCAAAGCTGACCTTATATACCTCAAAGTCCTGTGCCTCTAAACTCACTTGTATCTTAGAAATTTACAACATATATTATTCAGATTGTTGTGTATATCTGTATAAACTGAAACATAAGTATCCCACCCACCCAACCTGAATACCCACCCTCTCTCTGTATACCTACCCACTGCCACTCCTGAACCTATTCATCCCTGTCTTTTTTTCACATATATTCCCCACTTTAATCCATTTCCTAACTACTTTTGTTAAAACAGTGTCAACTCTCACATGTACACTATACTGTATTTAGCTCAAAATCATTGCCTTTCATTAGTACTGTGTTTAGCTTAAATTCATGCCTATTATCAGTAATTGTATTTTAACTTAAAATCATGCCTATTACTATTACTGTATAGCCTTTTAAATATTTATATAACTCCAACTGCTATATTATGTATAAGTTATATGTGGAGCTTTTCTCCCTGGGCCTCCACTGAAAATGAGCTCTCCAAGGTCCAGTGGATTTTCCCAGTAAACAAATGCTATAAATAAATAAATAAATAAATAAATAAATAAATAAATAAATACATAATTTTACCTTTGTCTTAAATAATCTTAGATGTCTTGGCTTACAGATTTACATTCAGGGTGTATATCAAAGACATATAATAAGTAGTTTCAGGCACTTTAACATTAATCCTTCTTATTCATTGATATTTTTTAGCATGTTTTTTGTAATATCACCTTTAATTACTCTCTTAAAGAATTATTTTTTTTTCATTTCTTACTTATTTAATGCTGTGTCAATCAATAGTGCACTGTCTACTAAATGTTATTCTCCATAGATAAAGTGGCTTTGGCTTAAGATCTTTTTTAGTTTCATGTTTAGATACACCTGCTTTATATTTACTTGAAAGATTGATAAATTGAAACTAAGAAGTCACAAATCCTTTTTTCCCTTTATAGAGTCTTAATACCTAGGTCAATTAATCCCCATAGATTATACTTACAGCTTTTTAACATAATGTTTCACATATTGCTTTTTATTATTAAATTTGCTTTTTACTGCTTATTATTATTAGTACCAGTTAATACTTGTCATCTCGATTTACTAATGATTTGATTCAGTCTACTCAATTATGTGAGCTACTTTAAAATAAATATAATTACATTATACTTCTATCAATATATAAAGTGTAAGCTTAAAATTTGAATGGTAGAGCTGCGTTATATCTGCTTTTTTTGAGTGATAGTATGGCTTGGACAGATTTTCTAAGTCTAGAGTTGTTTACTCCATGAGAGGTTGGGTTGTTAGAGTGCTGTTATTGTTTTCCGTTTTTGATATATTCATTACTAATGGTGTTTACTTTCTGTACTTATATGGCTGTTACTAAAATATTACATTACACTATATTCTTTCCAAACTTCAATTATCTTTCTAGTGGTGTAAATAAAAGTCTCAAGAATGCATTGCAAGAATTTATACATGGGAAATGTTTGGACTTTAACAGATGACAAGTTTAAAATATGTATCAATTAATATAAATGGATTGAATAATGGCAACAAGAGAGCTAGTTTTCATAAATATTTAAAATTATTTTCAGCTCACATTGTTTTTGTTCAAGAAACTCATCTATTAGCAAAATATGTTAGTAGAATAAATAATAAACAATATACCGATATAGATAGTTCTCAGTTTTCACAAAAAAGAAGAGGGGTATCTATCTAATGGAATAATTCATTACCATTACAGCATATTGTAAATATGTATAATGACAATAAAATAATGTTTTGTTTAGTTAACATATTAATAAACAAAAAAGTATATTCCCTAGTGAACATATATTGGATTCCCATCTTAGGAGTTAAAACAGCTAAATCCCATTTGGACCTGATTCTACAACATTCTAAGAGAAGTCTTATCATTGCTGGCAATTTTAATTGTATACTACATGATACTGATACTAACACTAAGGGAAACACAAAATATCAGCTACTGCTAAAGCATTACAAAAGGTTATCAATACACTAAATATTAAGGACTCAAGTGAATTCTTGGTTAAAGACTTCCTTCATTTCACACATTTTTCAAATAGACGCGGATCTTATTCTACATTTGATAGAGTCTTGTTCTCAAATGATTTGATTAACAACTTAGAAAAGGTTAAAATAACTTCTTGTCTGATTTCGGATCATAATGCTATAACATTTGATATTCATATGAATCATAGCAATAATATCCATATTAAAAGAATCCCAGCTTATATCACAAACATGAAAGATTTTGAAGATTTCTTAAATAAAGAGATTCAAATTTACTTAGAATTTAATAATACAAATGATACATCAGAAGGTTATATTTGGGATGCTCTTAAATCATATCTATATGGGAGAATAACAAATTGGTACTACTTAAAAAGAAAACAATGGGATAAACACTTAAAAGATATACAAGAAAAAAAATTGACAAACTAAAGCTAAAACATCAAACTAACAATAATACACATTTACATAAAATAATAAAATATTTAGGAATAACTTTAACTAAGAACATTAAAGACGTACTTAATATAATTTATAGTGAAATTTTAGAAAAGATTAAGGTCCTTATAACTAAGTGGACCACATTTCATTTTATTGTGGATGAGAGACTACTAATTATAAAAATGATAATACTACCCAAAATAGTATATATAATACATTCCTTAGCATCTCCTATTTCTAAACAATATACAAAAGATTTCAATAATCAAATACTCAAATTTCTTTGGTACCGTAATAAACCTAGGCTGGCACGCAAACATCATCTCCGTATATGATCCAATGGTGGAGTAAATCTACCTGATATAGTAATTATATTCTAGATCAGCCATGATCAAAACAATAATTCTTTGGATAAAGAAAAACAATTCTGCTAAATATAAAGATATTCAAGAGTATATCCTCAAAAAATAATTTATTACATTTTAATTGCTATAAAAAATTATAATAATAGTTTTCTTGGTTGTTAAAAGATCATATACTAGCACATCAAAAAATATCAATTAACTCAACCTATATTACTATGGCATTCACTAACTTCAAAAATCTAGTATACAAGACTCCAGAATACTCAGCTTGGTTATTTTCAATCTTTCCAATAGCATACACTCAAAACAAGGCTATTATTTTTAATACATTCTTAATGAATATTCTTAATGACAAACAATTAATATTTTGGTCCCAATTAATGGACAAAGAAAACATGCTCTCACTAGATTATATTCTAAATAAATTCAACTTAAACTCAGATCGATGGGTAGATATACAAAATTGTAGCTATGTCTTAGAGAAAAGATTATCTCTGCTGCAATCCTCAATTAAAAATTAGATTCCCAAACTAATTGAATATCTGATATTTTCAACATATTATAATACTCTAGAGAAAGGTAGCCTTTCCGAAGTAAGATGGATTTTTACGATGGTAATTATTGGGAATACTTTGTAGCTATTAATGACTATTATCCAAGTGGCAGTGAGAAAAAAAATGGTTCTAACATCTTCAATTCAAACCTCAACTTCTTTAAGACAGAAGCAATACTCCTGGAAATTTCTACATAAAGCATTTTTACACCTCATATAATACAGTTGATTTTCAAAAGAACATGGTTGCTGGAGATGTGGATTAGACTTAATTGCTGATTGGCAACATATGTTTTATGAATGTAATATAATAAAACCTTTCTGGAATTATGTTGATTTTCTTTTACAGGCTATATTTAGTGATACATTTAATCTAAATAAATTGTTAATTCTGTTTAGTGTGCCAGTCCCCATTTGTGTTAAGAAAGTTGATTACCCTCTTCTTTGGGCAATTCTTGCAATTGCAAGAAAAGTAATAACAAAAATTGGAAGACAACTAATACACCAACCATGAAAGAATTATTTAATATTGCAACTGAACCTTGTCATATGGAGATCTTAACTATCAAGCAAAAAAAAAAAAAAAAAACACTAGACCTGCTTCTTTAAATTCATGGATGAAACTACAGAGACTGTTGAACAAATAGACACTTTCAGTTTTGATGGATTTATATTCTATGTATTTATAATGTTTTAGTAAGCACCTTGTACATAGTTCTTTGATCTGTTATTTATGGTTATTTGTTGATAATTATGTTTTCTTTTCTTGTACAAATGCAATTTCTACATACTTACTTGTGTAATAATTTTGTCACTTATTTGAATTTAATAAAAATAATTAAAAAAAAGAACATCATATTGTTTTTTTCCTGTTTCTTGCCTTGTGCATATGCCCACTGCTGAACAGCATGTAAGCAAACATACCTGCTTAAGGATAAAAGTGAAAAAATGTATTTGGGAAGTCTTCTGTAGTGTTAATATAGTTAGCAGCAATGCACTGACACCAGCACTCTGGAGAGTACTGAATGGAGAACATCCACATTGTGCAACTGTCTCTCTGACAGAAGATATAAGTGTACTGACTTTAGAGATATAACACAGATGATCAAGGGTTCAAATCCAGATAACACTTATTTCTACAAAGGGTGTCAGAAAGCAATTTCTAACAACACTTTGATTATGAAGGTAACACCACATAAATGGCTATCATAATTGTGATTATTTCAAGAAATGTGTCATTAATGCTTTGATAGATACATTTTTCTAAGTAGCATATCTTATATAGATCAGTGTGTATATTGTACCTAGTCAGCCACTGTAGTCAGAGAGCATGTGCATATAAGTTACTGAGCATGTGCAAGATCAGTGCCATTTTCTAAAGTCATTCAGTGTGAGTCCAAGCAGGAATGGAGATGCACATATGAATGTATTAGAAGTAACAAAGTCAGTCAGTAAGCATATGAAATTTGAAGTATATGTTCCAGTTACAGCTCCTGATGTGTTTATGTACAATAAATGACTTGAACCCATGCCGTGCCTCAGTGTCTCATTTGAATACACAAGAAATGTGACATCTCATAAATAATTTACTTATGAAACACAGTTGAATATGTGTGTAATTTTTTAAGTTTTACAGAGTATTTTTAGTGAATAAACTGATATTTTCAAAGACGAATTTCCAGTCACATATTCCATGAAGTTAAACCATAAAGTAAGTCCAGTTGTCAGACCAGCACAGAAGATTCCAGTAGCAATACAGAGTAAAGTAAAGGTAGAACTAGACAAAATGATGAATGTAGGTGTTCTTACTCCAGTAGAAGAACCGACTGAATGGATATCCTTCATGGTTGTAGCTCAAAAGAAAAGCTCAGATGATATTCAAATATGTATTCATCCAAGATACTTAAAGAAAGCACTTGTGTCCTCATCATCTGATGCACACAGTAGAAGAGATAGCTGCTCTCATGCCAAATTCCACTGTTTTCTCAGTCTTAGATGCAAAAAGTTCCTTTTCGCAATTTTGCTGGATCGCAAATCTTCATTGTTAACTACATTCAGTACACCATTTGGTAGATACAGATTTTTGAGAATGCCAATTGGAATAAGTTCTGCCAGTGAAGTCTTTCAACATGCCAGGGAACAAATTTTTTCTGGTCATCCATGTGCTATTATAGTAGATGACATTATTGTTGGAGGGACTGGTACAGACAAACATGATAGAAATCTCAGGAAAGTTCTAGACCATACAAGTGAAGTAAATCTTAAAATGAATCCTCAGAAATGTAAATTCAAACTGAAAGAAGTTACTTATATGGGAAATTTGTTTACAAGTTCTGGCTTAGAACCACATCTGTCTAAGCAAACAACAATCCTTGAGATGCCAGTTCCAGAGAATGTCACAGCTTTACAATGTTTTCTAAGTATGGTCAACTATTTAGGAAAGTTCATTCCAGACCTTTGTGAGCTTTTTACACCATTACGTTAGTTGACACACAAAAATGTAAACTGGCCCTGGTTGGAACAACACTAAAGAGCTTTTGATATTCATAGGTTCATAGGTGTGTACTAGGCTAATGGCCCTGGGGCCTTTACAAGCCTAGCCATAAGATTACCCTGGCATCATGCCACCTGACCTTAGTACCCAGTGCCTCTGTTGAGTAGAGCCACTGGAGTTATCCCTGGGGTGAATTTTCTATTTCCCATCCACTCATCAAGATTTTTCTTGAAGAGGGTCAGTGAGGTGTTCTGCTTGACATGTATGGGAAGTCTGTTCCATAGCATGGGCAGTCACTGGGTTATGAACCTGTCCCTCCAGTATGTTCTGTTGATTGTGGTAATGAGGCTGAGGTCTCTGGAGTGTGTGGTGTGGAGTGATTTGGATTTCTTTATATGTAGCCTTTCTAACAGTGCTGGGTCAGACATGGCTTTGTAAGTCAAGCATCACCTCTAAGTAGGCGATAGGAGACAGAGAATAGTTGGAGTTTTTTGAGTCTGTCCATATAGGACAAGTGTTTAAGGCATAGGATCCTCTTTGTGAGGTACTTTTGCTGCCTCTCCAGTTGTTGCAGGTGTCTAGTGAGGTACATGCCAAATGGGGCATTGTACTCAATGATTGGTCTAATGAGGGAAGAGTAAAGGGAGACAATGACCTCTTTCTTCCTGGATGCAAACCCCTTAGTAATGAGATGTGCCACATAGAAGGACTTTCTGACCACAGTGGCAATGTGGTGATCAAAAAAGAAGTTGCTGTCAACCTGTGTTTTCAGATCTCTTATAATGCCTTCTGCGTTCAGTGGACTACCATCAATGTGGTAATTCATGGGAACCGGGTTTTTCCCAAAGGGGATAACGGCACATTTTTTTGGCATTGAGCTTAAGGCCATGGTTCTGACACCAGTCGTTGGTCTCATTGAGGTCATTCTGTAGGATGTTAACATCACTTGGGGAGTTAGCTCCCAACTTGCAATCATCTGCGAACTTTGTCAGCCAGAGTCCCTTCATGTTGGCCTGGACTTCAGAGAAGTAGATAGCAAGCAGGAGAGGACCCAGGACCAAACCCTGTGAGACTCCACTCATGACTAGTCAGCAGTCTGACTTAGAGTCAGCTACTTTCACACTGTGTGTTCTATCTGTGAGCCAGTTTGCAACCCACCTAGTGATATAAGGGTCGATGCCTAGCTTAGTGAGTTTTTCTATGATTCCTGAGTGGGGAATGGTATCAAAGGCCTTGGCCAGATCAAGGTAGGCTGTATGAACCACCTTGCCTTCATCCACAGCTCTGGTGACTGACTCGAAGAAGTCGACTAAGTTGAGCAGGCATGATCTACTCTTTACAAAACCAAACTGCGTGGGATCAAGAGTTTGGAGATTCCCTATAGCCTTGTTTATTAGGTCCATGATGATACATGTAGCCTATGCATCAACCACTAGTGACAGTTTTGAAAAAGCCAAAGATATTGCAAAAGTAGAATTTCAACATTGTTTACAAAAAGGGCAAATACTTATACCTTGCTGATGCTTTGTCACACACACCCAGACAAATGACAGAGCAGAATGAAGATGAAACAGCAGAATTTAAAGTCATGGAAGTCAGATATTTTTCATCATCATGCCTTGATGAACTAAGAAATCACACAGCTTTCCTTACTGAGTTGAACTCATGATGGAAGATGGAATCATCATGAAAGGTCAAAAAGTGACAATTCCTAAAGCATTACAACAGGAATACATCAAAATTTTGCATTGTGGTAACCTGAATACTGAGTCAACCAAATGAAGGGCAAGAGGCATTGTATTTTGTCCTTCTATGTCCAAAGATATAGAGAAGAAAACTCTCACATGTGCAGTTTGCAACAGCACAAAACTGCATCAACAACAAAAAAAAAAAACACTTCAGCTACACCAAATTTCTGAATTACTATGGTCGACAGTTGCCAAATGGAATGGTCAGCATTACTTAGTGTTAGTAAACTCTTACTCACATTGGTTTGAAATTGACTTACTTCCTAATTTGACATCCAGCACAGTCATTACAAAATTGAAGAGACACTTTTCTGTCCATGGCAGTCCGAACAAAATCATCTGACAATGGTGCACAGTTTACAAGTTAGCAGTTCAAAGAAATTTCCTGAGTTTTGGGACTTTGTTCATATTACCAGTAGTCCTGCGTATCCACAATCCAATGGGTTAGCTGAATTTGCAGTTCAGAGTGCAAAACGTTTATTGGAGAAATCCAAAAGAGATTATACCAATGTTTTCCTTAACTTAGTGAATCTTAGAAACATTCCTCGAGTCAACTTGCTTGGTTTGCCTGCTCAATGATTAATGTCCAGACAGACAAAAACAACTCTACCAATCATTAAACAATTGTTAGTACCAAATGTAAAGAACAACAGCATTGTCAAGGCTCAACGTTTGAGAAAACACCAGTCACAAAAGTTGTAGTACAATAAGACTAGTAAATCCATTAGAGAATTACTACAAGGAGAAGTTGTGAGAATGCAAGCATCTAAAGGATACAACCGAGTGGGAATCATGAAGAACATTTGTGAGGAACTGAGATCTTACATCATACAAACAGAAGGAATGGATTTCAGATGGAATCAAAGACGTGTTACCTGTCTCTGAAACAGTGACACAGCAGATTGCCTGTGCCAATGACTCTAATTTCCAGAGTGACTCTACACCTGTTCGAATTCAAAAAGACAGTGTGCTTCAATCAAATAATTTTGGTATAATCCCTGATGTTCCAGTTGTTAAAGAATCCCTAGATACTGTCCCTGTTGCTAAACCCAGTCAAAGTTTCTATGTTACCAGATCAGGTACAATTTCCAGACCAAATCCAAAATACACAGCAGCTTGGACTTGAACTCAGTTTTTTTTTTGTTAAAATGTTGATATAATGTTTAGCTCTCAAAATGTCTTTGTTCTCCTCTTTTGCATGTCAAACAAAATTAAAGAGGGAGGATGTAGGCCAGTGTACATATTGTACCCAGTCTACCACTGTAGTCAGAGAGCATGTGCATATAAGTTACTGAGCACATGTGAGATCAGTACCATTTTGTATAGTCATTCAGTGTGAGTGGAAGCTTAAATGGAGACACACATGTGAGTGTGTTAGAAGTAATGAGTCAGTCAGTAAGCATATGAATTTCGAAGTATATGTTTCAGTTACAGCTCCTGATGTGTTTATGTACAGTAAATGACATGAACCCATCCCATGCCTCAGTGTCTCATTTGAATACATGAGACATACGACATCTCATAAATGATTTACTTGTGAAACACAGTTGAATATGTGTGCAAAGTGTTTAAGCAGGATAATTATGATAATTAAGTAACAATGCACTTGCATATCTATGATAGGCAGAAGAGGTAAGTTCAAATCTTCTCTCCTCATATAACCCAACTCTGTGTTTAGGACAGTATGTGTAGTGAAGTATGCATGCATCATACTCCAACCTGTATTAATCAGCTCATGAACGTGCATCCACCTGACATATATTCACAAACAGTAAAAATGACACTTTCATGGGAATGCATTTCACAAGAATTCCTAAAGTCACACAAATACAGGCTTATCTGATGTATATCTCCATTCATACCGAATGCAGTTTATCTGTAATAAACATGCTTGAAATGACATTTTCCTGTAGCACTCACAAATTACCACCTTGATTGACATGTATACTTTATTTCTTCCTTTGGTTTGCTTCACACATCGGTCAAATAACATTTTACAGTATGTAATTACAGAACATTATGTGCCTAGACATCCTATTTAATCTCTAAAACACCAAGGATAACAATCAAAGCCATTGAGCCTGTCAGTTTTGACCATCTGAAAAAGTATGAAGAGGTGGAGCATTACAAATGGCAAATCTCACTGCCATGTTTCGCATCTTCATTGCTGTTTGATACAATGTCTTACTCTTTGTTTACAAATGCCTCTCTATGCTTGCCATCACACAAATGCAGTTGGCATAGTTGTGCATGTTTGCATTGTAGCTGTTAAACAAGAGATGGGAAGAGTTGCTGCTTGACATCTGCAGGCATGGCTGGTGTGGAAGATGATGGTGTTAAATTTAGGGCACAGAGGTGGGGTGTTGAGGAGTGCAGGATTCTTGTGGAACTCCTCATGACATGTTTCAGCTGTAGGCTGCTCCAGGGGTTCTATACTGTGTCTCAATATAAGACTGAGGCTTGAAATAGGTAAGCCAAAGCTGTTTCCAGTGCAACTGACATCCCACATATGGGACAAAATTGTTGTCACCACTATAGTGACCTGAAACAGAGCAAGAAGGACCTCCTTCACTGATGGGAGGATAAGTTTAGGACTGCTGATATTCTTCAGTTGTCTAAGTATGCTGACCCAGCTGTACTCATGGCCGGCCTTAGGCATAGGTGAACTAGGCGATCACCTAGGGTGCCATAAAGGCTGGCCTTGTAAAGGGCGCTATTTTTTACTTTATTTATTTTTTTATTTTAATTAATTTAGTCCATTCTTTCTTTCTTCTCGGCACCTGCTTGAGGGCACCGGAACCACAGAGCAAAGGGGGTTGGTGAGCGCCCTCCCACTAATACAGCATCGTAGTTTTAACATCTTTTCCTTTAAGGAGAATCATGCGTACACATGCCAACATGGACGTAAATTCATTTTGCAGGTGCGCGAAATGTAATTAGTAGTTTTGTTAAGAGGGATTTAAGTTTGTGTGTGCTTGTTTGGCCATTCAGTTTAGAAAGAAGGTAAGTGTATGTGTGTGCAATTTAAACTGTTCACTTCTGTATGCATGAGAAAGTGTGTGTGTGTGTGTGTGTGTGTGTGTGTGTGTGTGTGTGTGTGTGTGTGTGTGTGTGTGTGTGTGTGTGTGTGTGTGTGTGTGTGTGTATGTATGTATGTATGTATATGGAATTTAAGTTAGCCATTCTGTTTGTATGAGATAAAGGGCATGTGTGTGTTACTGTATGTGAGAGAGAGAGTAGGTGTGCATGTGTACATTTTAAACTAGTGGTTCCGTTCATTTTTGTATGAGAGACAGTGTGCGTCTGTCTGTTGTATGAAAGAGTAGGAGTGTGTGGAATTTGAACTAGTTGTTAGCTGTATGAAAGAGAAAGTATGTGTGTGTTGCTATGAGACAGAGTAACTGCTTGTCTGTTGCATAAGTGGTGTTTTATGTTGATACCTGGATGGTTGGAAAAAGTGGCTGAATACACGGAAGGTGATACACCTATGGAACAGATGCATGATTTCAGTCTTTACTATCTGATCACAGTTTTATCTGATCATAGTTTTATGTTCCAGTGACTGTTTCTTTTATACCAAACCACCGTATAGCCACATTGTTGTGCTGCAGTAGATGTAAAATATGAATGATAGTGGCTGTTTGTTTTTGCACGGTACAATTCAAAGAGCATATTTATTCACAGGTTGACCTTCAAGAAATTGTCAGTATGATTTTTTTGTTGGCTTCTGTAGAAAAGAGTATGCATTCTTAAATGGCAAACAGCTAAATGGTGTTTTTACTGAAATAGCTGGTAAGTCTGAAACAAGAACTTACCGTAATTAAAAAATTAAAGGGTGCAAAAATGAAGACCTGTTCTGAGTGAAAGTAAAAGTTATAAATTGTCAAATTAGACAAGTAATTGGAGAATCTGGAGCATGAATGTAAAGTATCAGAAATATAAAGCATAAGATACTTAATAACACCATTTAGCTGTTTGCCATTTAAGAATGCATACTCTTTTCTACAGAAGCCAACAAAAAAATCATACTGACAATTTCTTGACAGGTCTGCCAAGATCTAGGGAAAGACACGTGTCATTTACCTGAACACACCTACCATTGTTTTATACATGTGCGATAGTGTAGAAGTTGTATAGTTAAAATACACATGCTTATTGTTTCCTTGGGGGGGTACTTTGCATTTCTAAAGCTTTTCTGATATCTTTTCAGAAAACCATCATAAATCAGTGTGTTTAGTTGAGTGGATTTTCCTGTAAATATTGGAGCAGATTTTAATTCAGGATTTGGTACAGTTTTAGAGAATCTACATTATTAAAAATGTGAGTTCTGAGATGCTTCTTCTTTTGTGAGGGTGTTTAACTGGTGGGAGGTAGTAAAGACTTTCCCATCTTGGTGTTGCTCAATTTTCCATTAAAGCAGGTGCATTCCATAGAGCGATAGATCACAAAGCAAATTTGGCAAGATGCTGCTGATAAATTATTATTGCCAAAACATGACTGACAAAGAAGCTGGTGTCTGATAACATCCTTTATAAGGCTAGATGGACACAGTTAATTGTTTAATAGAAGTATTATGACTGTTTTGTTGATTAATGCCTTTATAGGCCATGGTAGCATTTCTTTATTTTATATATTTGCGTCCATTTGGCTTACCTGGTTAACAAGTGCCCAAGTGTCCCTTTTCAGTAGTGACTCTGGAGTACTCTTCTTAATAACTTGCAGATAGTTGCACAGTAGGAAAATGGAGATGGATGGAAATGGACACTTTTTTGGATATAAGAAACAGCTTATTAACAAGCCAGAACCTTAATCCTGGACTTGATGATGCTCTGCCCTGATTGTATGCAGCATGTTGTTCAGATTTCTTGTGCTAAGAGGTTGAGAGGTATGGATGCATGGTATGTCATGCCCCTAGGTTGTCAATTATTTGGTGCATTTTAAGGGTGCCCTCCTTTGTATAAGATGCCTAGTAACTATGAAGTGTTGTCGGTTTCTCAGTCATTTCTTGTTGCAATATTACCAGCTTACCAATATTGTTCTTCAATGTAATGTAGGCAATTGATTCTTCAAGGGCAGCAGGCACTGAATTTGTCGATGAAACATTGAGATGTAAAGTTGTTTGCCAGTAGCAACTTCTTCGTTAGTTATAGGTTTCTTTAATGTGGAATTATTCTGATGATTTTACTTTTGCAGAGACTGTGCATATTGAGTGATATTGGATTCTAATGACAGAAGTCCGAGTGCACTTTTATGTTGAAATTTTATGAAATAGGCTGTTTTGTCATTATTCGTTCATATATCTTGTTTCATTGTTTATTAAAAGAATGTTTAAAACTACAAATTTAAAACACATTCTGACAAGTGGTGCTGTATTATACAAAGAATATAATCAGGAAGGTGAATCAAAGAACAAATGCATGTATGTAAGGCCCTAAAAATGTGTGCAAGGAGCCTGTGGTTTAAAAATAGTCCAAAGGTAAACTTAATCCTCCAGTGGCAAGATACATTTTCTATGAATGTGGGTTTTCATGCTGTTTCAATGAATGCGGGTTTCAAGGGCAGAGGAGTTTACATCTCATGTAAGTCTGTTTTCATTGTGAGACTGTTTAGCAAATTGTTATCTGTGTTTATGCTATTTTATTTCAATACCCGCAATATGCACACTGATAGGTTTGAACAGTGTTTATGGCAACTGGTGAGAAACAGCCAAGTAATGGAACACTGGGATGGTTAGGGGTAGGGGGTTGCTGCAGGAGGGTTTCTTCAGTGGGATGGTGATCCATTGCCTTGGGCACTATTTGACCATGATCTAGCTCTGGTATTTAAAGTAGGAATATGTACACAAAGGTAGTTAACTCATTTGCACCTAGAGCCCTTAGCCAGTTTGTGTAACAGCTTAGCTAATAAATGTGTTGAGGTATCTTTTCTTCTATGCATTTAAATAATTCTGAAACTGCTCCGGTTCCATTTTTTTCTATCTGAAACTGCTCCGGCTCTGCTTTATGTAAGTGAAACTGATCCAGCTCTGTTTTATGCACCTGGAACTGCTCTGGCTCTGTTTTATGCACCTGGAACTGCTCCGGTTCTATTTTATGCATCTGAAACTGCTCCGGCTCTGTTTTATGCATCTGAAACTGGTATGTGTGTGTGTGTGTGTGTGTGTTTGTGTGTGTGTGTGTGTGTGTGTGTGTGTGTGTGTGTGTGTGTGTGTGTGTGTGTATATATATATATATATATATATATATATATATATATATATATAAAGAAGAAATCTCTGGGACACTGCAACCTCAGTCTTCTGGGATAAAACCTGGTAATCAGACACCAGTGGTTGTACAGTGTGTCCGTCATTACTGTCTTGATAAGCCTGATATCGATGCTTGGTAGTTCAATGACTCTGCAGTTATGAATGGTAAAGTTTTTAAAAATGCTTCAAATATGTACATAAAAGTCCTTCCCAGCACAGGTACACTTCATGTGTAGTATTTCTTAGGGGTAGGACATTAAAATCAACAATATAATATTTGTGAAGCTTTTGATTCCAGAACATTATGAGGTGGGAAAATTTTTACTTTTTAAAGGTTTGTTTCTTGATGAAATTCCACAAAAGAGACCTTCTCCTCTTGTGTTGCTGCATGGTCATCCCCCTTGGTGATCTGGCATGATCCAGTTTTTTCCTGATTCTTATAGACTGGATAATGTGGAAAAGTAGGGAAGATAAACCTGTATCTTCCAAGGACTCTTTGCCTGCACCAACCAAAAATCCTAGGATGAAAGAGTTCACAAGTTGTTCTGTGGCTTCATTGATAGGTGTTTTGTAGCTTCCAGTCATAGCGTAAAGCGAAGCTTACTAGACAAGATACTACATCATACATATATCTCAGACTGTACTTGGGAGGCATGTACCCTTTGTGAAAAGTCGTACAAACTCTGTAGTTGTTTATCAGTAAAAATGTAACAAAGGAGAAAAATGTGAAAAGCTTTACAAAACTTGTAGCTGTTATTTCAGTAAAGATGCAGCAAAGATGTGAAAGATAATGAAAAAAATTGATGCAGCTAAACTTTGAAAAGTGTTAGTTCCTAAAAAAAGATAGATTACCTTAACTGGTTTGGAACTTTCTGGTTATTTAAGCCACAGTGCTGTGGATGGTGTTTGGATTCAGAATTTTAAATTTGCAGGAAGTGGTATCACTGCCCAGTAGTGTGAACATTGTTTCTAGATGATTGTCACTGTTGAAGTGATACCTTTCTCCCATATGGGAAAAAGGGGTTGTGGATGGATAGATGATATAATTTGAAGGTGAGCATCATTCAGTATAAAACAAGCACACACACGCACTTATCACTAAAATAGGTGTTTTGTGGAAAGTAAGTGTGCTAGGACACCTCCTGGAGATTTTTTTCAGGTCACATGACTCTTCCCTAAAAGTTCAGTGGAGCAGGCTAGTTCATTGTGCTTTAGGATGGGGAGCATTAAACAAATCTTTTCATGAATTTAGATGAGAGCAGTTAACTAACATCTAGACATTTTGCCTGTCAGTCTTTTCAACCACTAAATCGGCAGATAGATTATAGTTAGTAGTAGGACCGGCTAGGTTAAAGTCAGTTTAATGCCATCTTTTTGTTTAAAACTATTTTTATTTTATATTTCCCTGTGCAAGAATATTATATTTATTTGCATATTTAATTTTCAATGTGTATTATTGCCCAACTCCTTTAAGTATTTTAGCACTCAATTTGAAAAGCCTGTGCTATGGTTAGTTGTTTCTTGAATTGTAAAAGGGTAATTACATAAAACTGGTGGATTGATTATAATTGTTAACTTCAGTCTTTTAATGAGAGACTGCTGACTCCTATTAATTTAATAGTATGGTTGATTATTTTTAAGTGTAAAGTAATTGTATCCTGAATATGCTAGACTGGACTGGCAAGTAGCAGTGGTAGAGTGTTACTATAAATGAGGGAAGGGATATTGTCATTTAAAGGGTGTTGTGGCACTGAAAAGGTATTAACCCACTCGTGGAAATCATTGTCTATATCAATATAGTAGTCTTAAGCAAGACACAGTCACTGCTGGTACAATAGCACTAAAAAGTGTAGGCTGATAGTGAAGTGTGTGAAATCCTGTGAAGCCACTGACCACAGCCTAGATAGTATTCATTTGCTAAATGTTCTTAAGGCCAAGCACATGTAATTTTAGGTAGTAATACAGTTTGTTGGGTTGCCCTGACACTCTGCAGACCATTGTTTGAAGATGATGAGGGTGTATGTGAAGCTGCAGCAGGGGATGGGATTGTCTTTTCCTTGATCTGGTGTACTGATGGATGATGCACTCCTTCCCTGCCTTCATTTCTAGCAATTTCTTTGAACAACTTCTTACCAGCCAGTGTTCCAACTCAGTACTGATGAAACTGTAAAACAGCATGCAGGTGTCAGTGTAAACAGGTGGGTCTACTTCAGACATGTTTTTGCCTTCAGGATCACAGCCCTTAATCTGTCACCTTCTACACTGATGGTGTGTCATCAAACCTGGTAACATCGGTGTTGATGCTGTCAGTGCAAGGCATTTCAGCTGTTCCAGCAGATGCGGTCAGGCTTTCAGGACCAGGATTGGAACTGATCTTGTCAGCATAGCCTATTGTTATAACATGTAGCATTTTCCATTGTGTTACCTTCCATTATATTATTATTATATCAGTTTGTACCATTGATCTCATAGTCTGAGTGACAATTATATTGTACTTTGGTAGCAATTTTAGCTGTTTTATATTTGTCTATAGTGTGATATTCCCTGCTGTTAAGATAGCTTTCCATTTTTAGTTTTTATTTAGTGTTCTGTGATAACTGAGAATTGTAGTTTATGTTTGCCATTTCCTACTCCCGTGTGGCTTAACTGGGCACTCCGTTATATTATGCAAGAATAGCCATGTGGTGATCTTGGTTCTATTATAAGAATAGGGAGGCTGGCTCCCTGGTTTTTAGATTGTAGTTGAATACAGCACTTGAGTCCACATATATACTTTTGGGGAGCAAAGAAACTGAAATTGAATTATGTATTAACATTATGTACACTTAACAAGCACGGGAGGAACTAAGTCAGTTTTTAAATGTTGTAAATCTGATTGCATGGCTTAAACCTCTATAGATATTACATTTCATTGTGTTGCATGATACAGTACTTGAGTCAACGTGGTAGTTAAGAACTGCCCTTCCAGTCGCACAAGTTGAAAGGTAATCTTATGTCAAATTGTAACTGAGATGCATGATAAATAGAACTGAATCCTAAGTATAAAGAAATATATTTTCATCACACTGATCAGCTTAGATGGACTTTAGTATGCTGCATAGAAGTGTTCCACCTTTGCCACTTTGTTCCACATTGGCAGTTACGATTGACAACTATGGAGGGTTTTTGTCTCTTATTCTTAGGAAAGCAATTTCCATGGACTGTCTTTCTGCTGAAATACCACTGTATTGTTTAAGGAAGTCATGTTCCAACCTAACCAGATATGCTCATAAGTTTGGTAGTGTTATATCCTGGGAAATAAGGAGACCACACGGTTCTGGAGTTGTAAGGCCTTTCTTTATTAAGAGCCTCCAGGTGCGCACCCCTGCTACATGTTCACAACTTCTCCATAGCCATACATACACCGGAAACAACAAGTTACCAGAGAATACAGAACCAACACTACATGTTGCTAATTCCCCATAGCGCCCCTACAGTACAATAACAACATTACTGGCCCGATACTACATTCCTCCCCTCTTAAGCGCTGAATACGCTTCCTTACATAAGAAAAACGAGGGAGCAAGTCAAACCCAACCCAACTAGTCACTTAATTTCTAAATACCCGGCTAGTATTAAACGGTTACCATACAATCGAGTTAGGTTGTTCTTTTAATCTATACATGCACTTTTAACACTGATAGTCCTTCAAGTAACTAGGTTTAACCAGTGCACGCTTAGAACGGCGCAATGGTACCACCCTAGGTGACTCCGGTGTCACAGTTACCACCTCTGGTACCGGTGTGTCCATCCCTGGAAAAGTTGGGTCCTCGGGAACCTCTCCTTCCGAGTCCCGGCGGTCTCCCTCGGCCCCCAAGATTGGAGATCCCCAGCCCTTCTCCCGAAACTAACGGTATTTCCGGGGCTTGCAGTTCCATGGAGTCCTTCTCCTGTGCACTCCGCAGAATCTGGTCCACATGTCTCCTCACCACAAAACCTCCGTTCAACCTCACCTGGTACGACAGTGGACCGGTGCTCTTGACAATGAACCCTGGAATCCATTTAGGTCCATAACTGAAGTTTTGCGTCATCACTGCATCTCCCTCCAGGAAACTTCTCTCTCTCCGTCGTCGATCATGATGTTCTTTTTGCCTCCACTGGGTCCTCTCTACCTTAGCTCGGATGTTTGGATGCACCAGATCCAAGGTTGATCTTAATCTCCGTCCTTGCAACATCTCGGCAGGTGACAATCCCGTGGTAGACTGGGGTGTAATGCGGTAGTTGAATAACACCCTTGACACTTTTGCTGCCATACTTCCGTCTCCGGCCTTTTTCATCATCGCTTTAAAGGTCTGGACAGCCCTTTCAGCACAGCCATTTGAAGCCGCATGGTATGGTGCTGATGTGACGTGTACAATGCCATTTTTTTCCAGAAAACCCTTGAACTCTCCACTCATGAAACATGAAGCATTATCTGATACAATAGTCTCTGGTAATCCTTGGCTACTGAAACTCTTCCTCAGGCATTCAATGGTAGTGGTGGAAGTGGGTGTTTTGACTGGATAGGCATCCATCCATTTAGAATGAGCATCCATTATTATCAAAAACATTGCCCCCATAAAAGGCCCTGCATAGTCTATATGAAGTCTCTGCCAAGGTCTACTCGGCCACTCCCATGGGTGTAGTAGTGCCGCCACAGGTAAGTTGCGATGTTGTTGACAGGTTTTACACTCTTTCACAGCGACTTCAATGTCGTGGTCCAACTTTGGCCACCAGAAATAACTTCGGGCTAAGGCCTTCATTCGGGTGATGCCCACATGACCCTGGTGCAGCTGTTGTAAAAGTGCACGTCTTCCTGGGGGCGGAATTATCACTCGTGCCCCCCACAACACGCATCCATCTTGCACACTCAGCTCTGTTTTTCTCACCTCATAAGGCCTAAAAACTGGATCGGTTTGTTGTGTTGTCCAGCCTTGCTGGACCCCCTGAAACACTCTAGCTAGCACCGGGTCTTTTCGTGTCCATTCACTCAGTTCCTTAGCGGACACCAACGTGATGTCCTCCATCATCAAAACTCGGTCCTCCGTTTCCTCTTCCTTGAGATGCCCCGGTAGTGGCAGACGGCTCAGCGCGTCCGCATTACTATGGCGTTTCCCGGGCTTATAAACAATCTCATATTCATAAGCTCTCAATGTTACAGCCCATCTCTGAATGCGGGGAGAAACCATCTGAAGCACGGCCTTCATCTCGTTGAACAGGGACAACAAAGGCTTATGATCGGTGCACACAGTAAACTTCCTGCCATAGAGGTATTTGTGGAACCTCTTAATTCCAAAAATTACAGCCAAACCCTCTTTGTCTAGCTGGGAATAGTTTGACTCCGCTGGTGTTAAGGTTCGTGACATGAACCCAATGGGTCTTTCTTGTCCATCTGGCATACGGTGTGCCAACACGGCCCCTAACCCATAAGGTGAGGCATCACATGACAAAATTAAGTCCTTGTGACTATCGTAGTGCACCAAAACCTCTGAGGACTGCATTAGTTCCTTGGACTGCTCAAACGCTTTGTCTTGTTCCTCCTGCCACGTCCACAGGGTCTCCTTCCTTAATAGTTTATGTAAAGGAGCTAACAGCATTGACAGATTTGGTAGGAACCGGTTATAATAGTTGAGTAAGCCTAAATAGGCCTTCAGCTCTGTAACATTTGTGGGTGCAGGTGCCTCTTGGATGGCTTTTACCTTGTCTGGCAGGGGGTGTAGGCCCGATGCATCCACCTTGTAACCCAGGAACTCTGCTTCCTTTGCCATGAAAGCACATTTACTCCTCTTCACCCATAGACCCGCCTCTCGCAGTCGCCTTAGCACCTCGTTCAGAGTCTCCAGATGCTCGCAATTGTTCCTACCCGTCAACAGGATGTCGTCCAGATACACAGCCACCTTCGGAATTCCTGCCACCAGTCCCTCCATTATTCTCTGGAAAATAGCTGGACTAGAGGAAACACCAAAGGGTAAACGATTGACTTGGAACAACCCTTTGTGTGTGTTAAGGGTGACATATGCCTTTGACCCTTCTTCCAGAACTACTTGTTGATATGCATGACTGAGGTCCAGTTTACTAAACTTTTCACCTCCCGACAGCTTTTCAAATACATCCTCCACCTTGGGTAATGGATACTGCTCCAGTTTCGAAACTTGGTTCACTGTTAGCTTGTAGTCACCACATATGCGTACAGTATTATCTGGCTTTAATACTGGAACAATGGGTGCCGCCCATTCCGAAAACTTTACTGGTTCAATTATACCTTGCTTGGTGAGGCGCTCCAACTCAGTCTCCACTTTCTTCTTCATTATAGTGCGGTCGGGGTTTGTAAAATCTTGGCGTTGCGTTTTCTTTAACGTGTATCTTTGCTGGTGGACCCCTCCAGGTCCCCAGTTCCTCTTTGAACACTTCTTCGTTGTTCTCCAGCACATCTTGCAAGGCCAGCCCATGCTGTTCTACTTTATGGAGCCGTAGACAACCCATTTCCAGCTCCTTTAGCCACGCCCGGCCTAACAGGTTTGGTCCGTTACCTGCTACCACCATGACTGGCAACTGTTTGACTTTATCTTTATGTTTTACAGTTACTTTGGCCATCCCCAATGTGGGAACTGTCTCACCTGTATATGTTTTCAAAGCCACTGAACAGTCCTGCAGCTCCTGAGCTTCTTTTAGCCATAACTTTCCATACTCAGCCTTGGACAGAACTGTCACACTACACCCCGTATCCACTTCAAACTGCACCATTTTACCATCTAAGTCCAACTGGGTTGTAATGGGATCGACTCTTTCCCACCTTGCCTCTTTCATGTTAAACATAGTAAACACTTCCTCTTCTTCCCTGGTTTGTTGATTTGTACCTTCACGCATGTGGTGTGCATACTGCCGTTTTATTTTCCGGTTTCCCTTTCTGTCCATCATACTGCTCTTTTCCTCCCCTTTCTCGGCTGGTCCCTAGAGCACATTTTCTTCACATGGCCCTTTAAGCATGACATTTTCATTTAAGAAACGACAGTTCCGTGACAGATGTTCACCGCCACACCTGTAACAGGCATACTGACCAGACTTCCCTTGTGATTTATGCTCCACGACCACTTTATGCACTGGCAGTGGGGTAGCACTCTTGCTCCCAACCGATGGTTCTTGGTTGTAAATCACGAATGTCTTGATGGCCTGTGCCAACTCCAAGGCCTTTTCAAACTACAACTCAGGCTCCGCTAACAATCTGCGTTGTATGCGGTCGTCTGCAATGCCACATATGAGCCTATCTCGTAGCATTTCTGTCAGTCTGTCCCTATAATTACAGTGTTGCGCCAGTTCCCTCAGCACTGCGACATACTCCGTTACCGTTTCATTGGCCATTCTAGTCCTTGAATTTAACTTGAACCTTTGGACTATTGCACGGTTATAATGTGACTGAAGCAAGCTCGTCAACTCCATGAATGATTTATCCCCCGGTTTATCAGGACTCAATAAGTTCCTCATCAGACTGTACGTCTTGCTGCCCACCGAGCTCAGCAATATGGCTCGCTTCCGGCCCGCATCCATTATCTGGTTTGCTTCAAAAAAATGTTCCAACACTTCACAATACTCCTCCCAGGTCTGGGTCTGACAGTCGTATGCAACCAGCGACCCCAACATGGAACCAGACATAACTCCGGCAGGCCCAGTCTCTTCGCCCGACATTAACTGCACCAGCGGACTCGGAGGCATCCCATCCTCGTCGCCAATATGTTATATCCTGGGAAATAAGGAGACCACACGGTTCTGGAGTTGTAAGGCCTTTCTTTATTAAGAGCCTCCAGGTGCGCACCCCTGCTACATGTTCACAACTTCTCCATAGCCATACATACACCGGAAACAACAAGTTACCAGAGAATACAGAACCAACACTACATGTTGCTAATTCCCCATAGCGCCCCTACAGTACAATAACAACATTACTGGCCTGATACTACAGGTAGAGGTGATGGACAGCTATTGGCATATGTAAAAGGTGAACATACATGTCCAAACTCTAAAACTGTTGTGCTCAACCATTAGTAAACCTCTTTGCTGTCCCTTATTCTGTCTGACAGAACAGATTGCTGTCATACTCATGTATTGTAAACTACATTTATGCTATATATTTGATTAAGGTCAGTAAGTGCCCAGTGTCTGTTGTACATGTTGGTCAGTGATGTGCTGCTGTACTGTGGCTGGTGTGTAAAGCATGCCCCCTTTGTTACACTATGACAAAGCATTCACTGATTTTCATGCATTTAAAAAATTGAAAGAAATGACTGGAGTGGCTTTTGTGGGAGTGACCTACCTATGGGCATGGCTCAAGTAGGGGCGTCACTGGAGAATGGTGTGGGTGGGGCTTAAGGGGCACCTCAGCACTACTTCGCCTAGGGCACCATTTCAGCTAAGGACAGCCCTGTCTGTACTAAATAATATAGCGTGCAGTACCCAACCAAGACTGTTATTTAGTATGTTTTCATGTCTCTACTTCTCTTCTTCTATATTTTAGAGATGCTAAAGACATTGCACTGAACTGTGAGGTACACCAAGAAAGGTTAATTCATCTCAGAGGTGCATGGGGTATGTATGCATCAGGTCTTACTGTAAGCCTAATAAGTATTACAGTTGTATGCAATATGGTAATACTGTAATAAATAGTGGTATTTATGATATCAGAGCAATGCAGTTGATTAATGGTATAACAGAATAAGAACTTCCCATCATAGCTGGATGTAGTAAAGAGGTATAGACTGGATAATCATAGCTGTTTATTTCATAGCTGTTTATTTTATGAAATTCTATAGTCATGTGATATGCCATGGCTCTAACTCTCTCTCTCTCTCTTTCTCTTGTCTCACCCCACCCCTTATCTCTCATTTTTTTTCTATTTCTTTGGGGCAATATTCCAGATGGCTTAAAAATATTCTGTTGTCATCCATTTCTGCTTACAGAAATGCACAGAGAGGTAGACCACCCACTATGGATTGGGTTGCCATCCTTCCAGAGGTTGTCGCACCAACAGTCAGCACTTCAGGGCCCAAAGCTACTAGCGTTGCATCCACAACCTCTGCCATACCTGCCCCATCTGTATCAGGTATCTCTGTCCTGTCAGTTGGTGCACTGGTACCCATACCTTCAGGGAGTAGTAATAGTGGAGGTGGTGATTTTGTCACCCACCAAGAGCTGACAGGGCTGGTAGAGGGTATAATGGAAAGGGGCTTAGATGCCCAAATCGGATGTGTAGAAAAGGTGCTTTGTCACATTGCCAAGACAATGTCACATAAAGCAGTGACTCAGAAAACTGAGACAGAGACAGTGATGACAGTTGTGAGGGTGAGGACTAGGTTCTCACTGTTCTTAAGCTTGACATGGGTACACCTCCAATGTCCCCTACCTATAACCAATCATGGTGTCTCCCGGTCTTTGTTGTCCATCACCATCCTTGTTTGTCTTGTTTGCCCTGTATGCCTGTGCCTGCTTCCTCACTTAATCTTCCTACCTGACCCTCACATTCCTAAGTACCTGTCCTAAAATTCCTCTCTTTAAAAGAAAAAAAAATGTAAAACACGGACACCAGTCTCAGAAAAAATAACACCCATACATAACTCTCCACCTTTGCATCTTCCTGACATACTTAATTTGGTATAATTAGCTGTACAACATTATTCTGTTGTTGTTACCTACCCTTGGTGTGATGACAGTTCAAATTCAGCAATTTGTAACTACATTTATACATTTATGTTGTGATGAAGTGGATGGCTATGGTTCTTTCCCTCTACCTTCCTATAAATTCCTCTATTTCCCCTGCATCCTCCACTCTGCTTGTCCCACCTCCATTTCACCACTTTTCTGGCAACCCCATTTTCACATTTAATCTGGTCAAAAATAGAATCACACAGAACACATATGGCCAGAAATAGCCCATAAGAAAGTTTTCACTTTTTTCCCTCAGCATTTGTGCAGACGTTGGCATTATGTAGCAATCCTGAGTAACAATGAATGGCTGTTCATATCCTAGGGCAAAACCTGGTCAATTGTTGCCCTCACCTGCAGTAGTCTGGTTCTCTTTGCACAAAGATGCTTAAACAAGTTGAGCTCTCAGAATACAGAATAAAGGCAAACTACAGGAAATCACTAGAAGCAGTTATTACTGTAGCAGTTGTTTAACTATTGGATGGAGGTAAGTGCAACACATATCTTACTTTGTATCCAGTTAAGCATTTGCCAACACAACAATGACCATAAGGAAGATTTAGTAAACCACCTTTATTCTACTCATATCTACATCAGGTTTTGCCTGTCCTACAGCTTCTTGATCCCCAGAGCCATGAGTTGCTGATAAAGACCAGGACAGATGAATACTGCGGACACACCATAAAGATGTGCATTAATGACCCATAACACCACCCTTTCATAGGAGTTTGTATGTATGTCTCTGTCTTCATCCCTTCTCTCTCACCCATTTGTACTGTTGACTATTCATTAGGCTGATGGATGTAAATGTCATGTTAGGGCATTTTAAGACTGCCATTACTTTGAGGAAGAATAATACCTACATCTTTCATTGGCAGAATACATTATCACTGTCCCTTAAAAGGTGTGTTTGTGATACATATGATATGACTTCTTTGTTGGGGTATACAGATAATGATCAAGTCTATAAACATATTTTTTTCAACTTGACAATGGATCGAATTCAGCATTAAGTGTCTTTCCTGTGATTGAGCTGCCTTTGTATCTGTCAGAGCCCTTTCTGTTTGATCAGTTGTAGTCCTCAGCATTTGCTCGAGGTCTGGCAATGAGCAAATGTACTATGTGATGCTAAATGTCATTGCAGGTGTTATTGAAAAATGTGGTTGGGTGTTTGTTTTGCAATCAGTTAACTTGTGATTTCCCTTGAAGCTTGCCTACTATGATGTAGCTATAATAGATTATTTCAGTAGATATTGCACAAACAGTTTGGGCAGGAGACAGTGATGACTGGACTGAGGGTAAGGACTCGATTCCTACTGTTCTTAGGCTGGACATGGGTGCACCTCCAGTGTCCCCTACAATGTAAATGGATGCCGGACTGTGTTGCACTTCTTAGTGTTGACAACCTTTTTAAAAAAGTCACTACTAGGTACTCTTAAAGTTATGACAAAAAGTTGCAATAACAATCACATTCTGACACAATTTGTAAAATTATCTGCTTACTGGAGTCAAATACTGCTTTATCTCTGTTCTTTCATTTAGTTCAGAGACTTGACACTTTGTGCCACAGAGAAAGCTAGGTTGACAAATAGATTTTCTCGACTAGTCCAGAGTGCTGTCAGACAGACATCATTGCTAAGCCTGTTTGCACTACAGAAGGCAAACCAAAGTCTTTCACTTTTTCCTTCAGCAGAGAACACTGTTTGATGGCAGCCTAATGTCACTCAAATGGGAAAGGCAAGCAGAACACTTCATTTTTGAATTGAACTTTGGACCTAACATGGAAAAGTCCAGATACAGACTTGCTGTATCCAGGACTGTTGGTAAGCTTCTGAGCCCCCCAAGCCTTTCTGTGTTGGAGGGAAGCCTTCCAGCTTATCCTTTTGTGTTGGGGAGAAGCCTTCTAGCTTATCAGTGGGAGTGGTAAGCACTAGGTAACCTATCTACCACAGGAGGAGTGGTTTCTGGCACAGAAATTATAGTTTACTGGCGGTTTGGGAAGCTTTTCCATCTCTTTCAACCTTCCTTTTTTAAAAGTCTGTGTTTGTGCTTGATTCCTGTCTTTCCTGTTACTAGTCTAGCCCAGGTACAGGTTTGCTGTATCCAGGACTCTTTGTAAGCTTCAGAGCCCCCAAGCTTTTCCATGTTGGAGGGAAGCCTTCTAGCTTATCAGTGGGAGTGGTAAGCATCAGGTAGTCTATCTACCACAAGAGGAGTGGTCCCTGGCCCAGAAATTGTAGCTATTGACTGTTTGAGCAGTTCTTTTCATCTGTTTCAACTTTCTGGATTGAAAGCCGCACTTGTGTCTGTTTCTTGCCTTTCCTATAACTAGCCTAGTCCTGTTACAGAGTTGCTGTATCCAGGATTGTTAGTAAGCTTCTGAGCCCCCCCAAGCCTTTCTGTGTTGGAGGGAAGCCTTCTAGCTTATCAGTGGGATTGGTAAGCACTAGGTAGCCTATCCTGCACGGGAAGAGTGAGTTTTGGCCCAGAAATTGTAGTTTAGCCGTTTGGGCAGTTTTCCATCTCTTTCAACTTGCTGGCTTAAAAGCCTATGTTTGTACTTGTTCCCCGCCTTTCCTGTAACTAGTCTAGTCCTGGTACAGATTTGCTGTATCCAGGACTTTTTGTAAGCTTCTGAGTCCCCCAAGCCTTTCTGTGTTGGAGGGAAGCCTTCTAGCTTATCAGTGGGAGTGATAAGCATTAGGTAGCCTATCTACCACAAGAGGAGTGGTTCCTGGCCCAGAAATTGTAGCTATTGGCCATTTGGGCAGTTTTTTTCCATTTCTTTCAATGTTCTGGTTTAAAAGCCACACTTGTGCTTGTTTCCCACCTTTCCTGTAACTAGCCTAGTCCAGATACAGAGTTGCTGTATCCAGGACTGTTGGTAAGCTTCTGAGCCCTGCAAGCCTTTCTGTGTTGGAAGAAAGCCTTCTAGCTTATCAGAGGGAGTGGTAAGCATTGTAGCTATTGGCTGTTTGAGCAGTTCTTTTCATCTGTTTCAACTTTCTGGATTGAAAGCCGCACTTGTGCCTGTTTCCTGCCTTTCCTATAACTAGCCTAGTCCAGTTACAGAATTGTTATATCCAGGATTGTTAGTAAGCTTCTCTGCCCACCTCCAAGCCTTTCTGTGTTGGAGGGAAGCCTTCTAGCTTATCAGTGGGATTAGTAAGCACTAGGTAGCCTATCCTCCATGGGAAGAGTGAGTTTTGGCTCAGCAATTGTAGTTTATTTAGCCGTTTCAGCAGTTTTCCATCTCTTTCAACTTGCTGGCTTAAAAGCCTATGTTTGTACTTGTTCCCCGCCTTTCTTGTAACTAGTCTAGTCCTGGTACAGATTTGCTGTATCCAGGATTCTTTGTAAGCTTCTGAGCCCCCCAAGCCTTTCTGTGTTGGAGGGAAGCATTCTAGCTTATCAGTGGGAGTGGTAAGCATTAGGTAGCCTATCTACCAAAAGAGGAGTGGTTCATGGCCCAGAAATTGTAGCTATTCGCCATTTGGGCAGTTTTTTTCCATTTCTTACAACATTCTGGTTTAAAAGCTGCACTTGTGCTTGTTTCCCCCCTTTCCTGTAACTAGCCTAGTCCAGATACAGAGATGCTGTATCCAGGACTGTTGGTAAGCTTCTGAGCCCTACAAGCCTTTTTGTGTTGGAAGAAAGCCTTCTAGCTTATCTGAGGGAGTGGTAAGTATCAGGTAGCTTGTCTGCCATGTAAGGAGAGGTTCTTGGCCCAGAAATTGTAGTTTATTGACCATTTGGACAGTTTGCCTGTCTCTTTCAACTTTCTGGTTTAAAAGACCACATCTGTGCTTGTTTCCCATGTTTCCTGTAACTAACCTACTGGGTAGCACTAGAAAGCCTTAAACTGATACAAGCCTTCTAGCTTAGAAGATAGACTCTGGAGTGATTAAGTATCAGTTTTCTGTACTTTTTTGTTGTACTTAACTGTTTTCCGCCTAAAAGCAGGTTTTCCAGCATTTATTGTGATTTAAAAGCTTGTTTTTTTTTTCACATATTGTACTTACTTGACTGCCTGCACTTTTAAAACATTTTTGTTTAAATAATTTGTTTAACTATTGTAGGCTACTCACTAAAGCGTGATAGCCTTTTCTGATCGTTTGTAGTCATTTAAAGCTGTTTTAAGTGTATTTTTTTACTCTTTTTACTTTATCTTTTCAAAAAAAAAAAATCCTTGTTTCCCCCCTTTCTAAGCTAGTATAGTCCAGTTTTCAGGCTAGTAGTGAATTCAGGGCTGTGATACTTGTTTCTGAGTTGCCCATACCTTACTTGGATAGAAGGAAGTTTCTCTGTTTACCTGTGAGAGAGGGGAGCTTTGAGCAACCTATCTGTCCCTGAAGGAGTGGTTCCAGCCCAGAAGTTAGTAATTTATTGGCCATTTTGGGCTAATTTCTATCTCTTTCATTTCTGTACTATAAAAACTGCATTTGCACAGTTTTGCGCACCGGGCAGCGCTGACTAGCTACGGTTAAATTATTCCTGGCTCCACTAAGTCTCATCTTCAGTTTTTCCCTTCAAACTAGTCTAACTCTCAACCTAAGCACTCAAAAAGCATCTTACAGCCCAGCACTTACTCAGACCTAATAGCAAGCATTAATATACCCTGACACTGATTGCCCAGCAGGGCAAGGCTCTTTATTAACCTCTCACCAACCAAGCAACTAAGCAGCTCACCCTACTATTCAGGCATGACCAAAGGGAAATTTCAGGTATACTTTCCAGTCCAGCTGGTGAATCTGGGTATCCTGAGGCAATGCTACAACTGTCTCATGTACACAGACAACCCTCTCCTCCTGCCACAAAACACTAACATATGCGAGAGATGCAATTATATAGCCAAACTGGAAGCTAAGCTGTCTCCTCCCAAGACTGGAACAGACAGTCAAGAGGAGAAGGTTAACACTTGCACCACACCTCCAGCTTCACACAGATCTACTAAAACAGCACTGGCAAAAAATACACATAAATACACAAAATTGTAAGATTATGCTCAACAAGGTTTTTAGGTTGAAAGTAATTCTGTTACAAATATGTAACATAAATAAGGTATAAAATAAAGCTTGCTTAAATTTAGAAACAGAGTTTAGTAACTGTGGCTTAAAAAAATAAGGATCTTGCTTATGAGTGTATTAAACACACATCAAGAAAGTTGACTTCTTATAGACTTGGCAAGAATGTAAAAAAAAAAAAAAACAGGATATATTAGAAAAAAAAACTAATCTGCTTTCTTTAAAGAAAGGACAACAGGACATGTGTTTATCCACAAGGCGTTTCCTTGAAAAATATGCTTTTCTAAGAAAGTTTAAAAATATGCTTTTCTAAGAAAGTTTATCCACAAGGCGTTTCCTTAAAAATATGCTTTTCTGTACTTATCAGCATTTGCGCAAGAACAGATGTGTCAGAATTTGCGTCATCAAGGCAGTATCTTTCCAAAATGAAGAGGAAAGCAGGATTTGAATTGCGTGACTAGAACAGTATAAATAGACTATAGCAGATAATATTGTTAGAGATATCTGTGTAGGAACACACACATGTTCCAAGGTAATATTGTATCTCTCACATCATCCATATTCAAGAAGTAAAGTAGAACAGTACCTAAAGTTGCTACAGTAATCCATTTGGTTTGTTGTAAAAAGTTATTTGTTACTGCTCTGAATTTGTTGCTACAAAGTATATTCTCTCATCCATGTATATTCTGCAAGTTTCTGTATGCAAAAGACTGTGAATGCAACTATAACCAGACTTTGATTTCAGCAAAATCTAGCCAGCAAGACCTGGTGTATTAAGATGACTTCGTATCCATCACAGTATGCACCGAGCATCTTATCAATAGCTTTTCAAAAATCATACTCGGAGGCTCTAAATAAAAACCTGCAAAAGCCTCAGAGACCTCCAAAGCAGACACCCAAACAACCTGCACTTCCCGTCACAAACCAGACAACACATAAAACACAAAATCAGTGTGCCACACAATCATAACCCTTAAGGTGAAATAACATACCTAACACACTAGTAATAGGTGACTCTATAGTCAGGCACACTGACGTCCCACTCACTAGGCTGGAAAAGCAGAAGGTTACTGATAGCTGCCTGTCAGGAGCCAGAACCTGCCACATAAAACAAGCACTCAGGTCACTCCAGAACAAGTACAAATATGATTCTGCCATTGTTCATGTTGGTGTGAATGACCTGAGACATACCTCCCTGGACTACATGAAAAGAGACATGGAAGAGCTCTCTGATCATGCAGCCCAAGCTGGTATGACCCTGACCCTGAGTAGCATCCTGCCCTCACCAAGAACGATACCTCAGTATAAAGAAAAAATGATCAATTTCAACAATTGGCTAAGCTTCTGGTGTCATTCAAAGGGGATCCAGTGTCTGTCAGTTTGGGATGACATGCTCAACAAGCCGCATTGCTTCTCAAGAGACGGCTTGTACCTGTCACCCCTAGGCTTTCGAATACTGGCCAAGGCTCTTGCTGCCCCCATAGTGCCTTTTTTAGGCAAGGTTCAAAAGTCAAACCCACCTCCATAAACAGCACAATTAACAAAAAACTGAGGGTTATGCTACTCAATGCCAGGAGTTTAAATCTTAAAATGCATGTGCTCGAAGCACTCCTCAGTATGGAGAACGTTGACATCTGTGCAGTAACTGAAACCTGGTTCAAGGCTCCAGAGAGCACCCCAGCACTACCAGGCTACAACTCATACCACATGTTTTGGCCACAGAACACGGACTGAAACACAAAAGGAGGGGGTGTATCCATATTCATCAAGGATACCTACACCTCCAGGTTAGTGGCACAGCATGATACCTCTGAGATCATCCATGTGCAACTAACATCGGGCAAATCTGCAATGCAAATTGTGGCCTGCTACAGATCATGCTCCATGACCCAGAACCACTACTTCACCTTTCTGGAGACAATGGAAAACATGAAGGCCCTACCGAGTACCCTGATATTGGGTGATTTCAATTACCCTACCATTCACTGGGAAAACTACTCGAGTACAAATTCCCAGGCCCAGTGCTTCCTGGAATTCATCAACTCAAATGAACTAGATCAGCTGGTAAACTCCCCTACCAGAGGTGAAAACATATTGGATCTAGTCATCACCAACATGGGTGACAGGTGTTCCACACAGGAGGTCAGACCATAAACTAATCACTCTGGATGTCTACACCCCACCACCACCCCCAACTAAGGAAACCACAGTAAAAAACTTTTATAAAGCAAACTTCATCTTACTTAAGACAGAGGTAGTAAGTTTCACAGCCCTCACGCTAAAGGATAACTGTGCCCAATATGCAGAAACCTTTACAAATGCACTCTATGAGCACCTACAAGGATGTATGGATTATGCCATCCCTAGCATAACCAGTACTCACTCCTCTAACAGAAGGAAACCAGTTTGGTGGTCCCCTGAATAAAAAGGCTATACAATAGAAGGAGGAAACAAGTTCAGAAAAAAAGCAAATCCCAAGAAGGAAAGACATCCCTGATCAATATCAGTAAGAAACTAAGGTCCCTCATGAAATCATCCAAGACTAACTTTGAAAGAAAAATAGCCAGGGATTCAAAAGATAACCACAAAGCCTTCTTTAGCTATGTTAAGAATTTAAGTGGCAAGTCACAGATATGCACTGAACTAGTGCAAAATAGTACAAAATATACTGAACCTACTAATATTGCCAACATCCTGGCAGATAGATGGTGTCAAAGTTATAGCCTCAAGCTAAATGCCAAAAAAATGCATAGTCATCCCATTTTGGAAAAACAAAACACCCACAAATTACCATATAGGTGGCAGCCCCCTTAACACAGAAGAGGTAATAAGAGATCTGGGGACCCAGGTAGATAGTAATCTCTCCTTTGACAATCATATTACCAAAGTAGTTAGGAAATCCTTCTATGTGGCCCATTTAACTACTAAATGGGTCTCATATAGAAATAAAGAGGTTATAGTGCCCCTCTACTCGTCCCTCATTAGACCCATCATAGAGTGCAATGCTTCATTTGGGATGTACCTCACAAGACACTTCCAACAGCTGGAAAGACCACAAAGGTACCTCACCAAGAGGATTACTGGCCTCAAACATATGTCCAATGCAGCCCGACTGAATAAACTCCGGCTGTACTCAGTGGCATATTGCTTACTCAGAGGTGATCTCTGCCTGACTTACAAAGCCAAGTCCAACTCAGAATTGATGGACATGCTCCACCTAAAGAAATCCAAGTCACTGCAAGCCACCCACTCTAGTGAGCTAAACCTTGCCACCACAATAAATAGAACTTGCTGGAGGGATAGATTCCTGTCACAGAGACTCTCCATGCTTTGGAACAAAATTCCAAATTACATCAGGCAGAGCCCCTCACTAACAGTCTTAAAGAAAAACCTTGACGAGTGGATGGGTAACAGAAAATACACCCCTGGGATCACTCCATTGGCACTGCTTGACAGAGGATCAGTTAATTAATCAATGGGGTGGCAAAAGCCGACACAATCTGGCTAGGCTTATAAATGCCATCAGGCAGATAACCTAATACCTACCTATGAACCGATGTGGAGCACTACAGAACACCACTAAACACTGATAATTCATAGTCCCATTTCAAAACATCAAAGTGTAATCACACATATAATAATACTTTGCCCACATCCACACAAATGCATTTCTCAGCATTACACTTTAGGAATAGATTTGAAACAAAAATAAGAAATTGCTACTGGATTATAAATTTCATTACGTGGAAATTGTTTAATGTACTCATGTGAAATGCAGTGAACTGTGTGGTTAACTGACAACTTCATTCTGTACAGTTTGATTTGCACTGCAACCTGATACAAATTATATACAACCACATACAGACTTGAAGCATATAAATTGTAATTTTTTTGTCTATTCTGTACTAGAACATTAAATATTGCTTGGTACTGACAGTCCACATTGCCTGTGTATGTGCATATGTGTGCTAATATCAGTACCATTCATTATGGTTTAAATACCATTATCATAACCTGATGATCCACAAATGACTCACTGTCCATCCCGTGTTACATAAGTGTATGTGTCTCATATGCACAAGACAGGTAGGTACATGTCACTGTCAGTTCTGTGGTGTACATTAATGACAGCTTATCTGACATAGGTCAGCAGTATGTATGTATCATTGATCCTAACATTGCACTTATTCTCTCATATCAACAAATATGGATTTGCACAAAACATTTAACAGCACAATATCTTCTCTGACACAGAATGACAAGCTAATCCTACCTAAAATGCACTGTCAGAGAAAAAGTCAGACTTCTGTGGCAGTGCTTGCTTTAAGTACTGTGTCCTTTAGATGACATACATAGTGGGGATTCTAATCTCACAGCAATCAACTTATGTGTACAGAGGTATGTAAATATGACCTTAAGTACTAATGGCCTCAATAAAGCAGTAGCCTAGAATTAATTTTACACTTTAGGGTGAGTCCACACCAGTGTCAGACCATTCTTCTAACTTCATCTTCTTTGCAACACAAAGCTGGTATCATCCTCTATAAAATGTACTCTCACTGCATTTAATATAAACTTATATGATGGTGCTTGTGTTAAATACTGTGCCCTCTAGACTGTATAGCTATATAGGTACAGAGCTTTCATCTCACAATCTCACAGCAGTCAACCTCTGTGTATGTAGAGTTGTATAAATATGACCTTAAGTAGTATTGGCCTAGTAAAGCATTAACCTGGAATTAATTGTACACTGCAGGATCAGCCCACATCAATGTCAGACCCTTCTCCCAACATCATCTTCTCTGCAACACATCATTCTCTATAAAGCATACTCTAATACTGTGAAAGTTAGACTTCTGCAGCAGTGCTTGTAATAAGTACTGTGCTCTGTAGCTTGGGTGGCTAGATATATAGAGGTTCTAATCTCATGACAGTCAATATGTGCATGTGTGTGGAGTTATGTAAATATGACATTAACTACTGCTGACTTCAATAAAATAGTAGTTGAGAATATATTTTACTCTGCAGGGTGAGTATACATCAATGTCAAAGCCTTCTCCTGACATCATCTTCTCAGCAACACAACACAACACTGATGTCATCTTCTATAAAGTGTACTCTCACACTATTAAATTCAGACTTCTGCAGTGGCAGTTGCATTAAATACTGTGTCCTCTAGATTGCAGCACTAGATAGGCAGGATGTTCTAATCTCGCAACAGTCAAATTGTGTGTGTGATTCTGGGGCCTTTGCATCACTGGAGGATTAATTCAACAAGTGTGTGTCACTGCAAGATTAATTCTACAAGTGTGCTCACTTGACCCCTACTCGTGACAGACATATACATGGTCAGATCAATCCCACATCCCCTTTACTCTCTGTCCTCAAATGCATACCATCTGCAACACACTGATGAAGTCATTGTTTCAATACTGCATTCTCACACTGTTAAAATCAGACCTCTCCTGTGGCACATGCATATAATAAACTTATTTATTTATTTATTTTATTTTACATTTGTTGACCAAGAAAGTCCAACTGGATACAAGTCCATTTTCAGTGGAGGCCCAGGGAGAAAAGCTCCAAGAGAACAATTTATTACAGACAAAAATGTAAGGACAATACTTTGACATACAATATTTCTTAGAAAATAGGTTGCATTCATTTGTTACTATATAATATTCACTTTTGAAGATATTACAAAGCACGACATTCCTGGAATAGTTTACTTTCAAAGGAAAGATAAAAGAGAAGAAGAAAAGATCCATGAGAGCAGTTGTTTCTGGATATAGATGTGAAGGACATCAATATGATATAGAATTTTTCTTAAAAGTTAGGATACGTACTCTTGGTACTATAAGGTATTAACATTAGGAGATAGTGGAAAGCACAACATTCCTGGGATAGTTTACAATAACCACTAGAGAGTCAGGATGTGCAATTGTTTAACAATCTTAAGTGGGTACAGAGTTATGAATTGGTTAGTTTGACAGTCTTAATTAAGTAAGGTGAAATTTCAAAAATTTGATATTAGCCAGGGGGGATGCAGGAGCATAGCCGCTTATTCATGAAGTGAGTTTTGACTAGTTTCTTGAACTGGGTTGGAGATTCGCTGTCAGTTATATGGGCAGGAAGGGAGTTCCAGGTTTTTGATATGAAGTGGCTGTAGACAGACTTACCAGCCTCTGTTATATTTGGTTACTTTGAAGAGGTTTTGTGTGCTAGATCTTAAAATCCTAGTAGCAGTATAAGGTTGAAGAAGATTTTGTAGGGCTAGTGTTATCAGAGTAATGTATTATTTTGTGGAATAATGATAGTTGATTGAGTTGAAGTAGTAGTGGTAGTTCTAGCCAGCTGAATTTTTTAGGCAGTCGCAGTGGTGTGTTCTGATGGCTGAGGTTGTAGCAAATTTGGCTATCTTATTATATCTATCAAGTTTGTTTAGGTCAGATTTGCAGAGATTTGTAATCATGGGAGAGGCATACAGTAAGGTTGATAATAGGTGAGTCCTAGCTATTGTAATTTTGGAGTGGTCAGCGAGAATTTTTTATTGCGATAGAGTAGACTAAGTTTTTTATGTACTTTTTTATGGTTATGGAAATATGTAAGTCAAATCTAAGGTGATTATCTATTTCAACCTCTAGCAGCTTGGTATGATTGTTGGGGGTGATTGTAGTATTGTTATTAGACGAGATGATAAAACTATCAGAGGGAGGTGTGGTTCTGTGGGAGCTAAAGAGTAGTAGTTTTGTTTTACCTGGGTTCAGAATGAGGTTTTGCTTGGTAATCCAAGTTTCTGCTTTCACTTGTATGTAGACTGCATGAGTCAATAAGTACGGGGTTAAAACACAGCAATGAGCTTCTCCTGATTGTGTCTGTGTGAATGTAAATGGATGCTTGGACTGTGTTTCACCTCTTAGTGTTGACAACATTTAGAAATCCACATAGCTGTTGATATAATTTTTACTCACACATCATCTTTGCATGACTCAGCTGATGTCATCCTTTCAGAGATGCTGTGTGGCTCATGTGCAATCAGACTTTTCCTCTGATGCATGCATATGATACACTTCTGTGTAGACTCTATCAGTCAATAGGTAGAGAGATCAAATACAGAAATGACCGGTTGTGTTTCCTCCACTTATTGTGCACAACATGGTTCAAATACATATATGAGATATATGAATACAGTGTGCTTGTGCTGTACAACCACTTTGTAGCAGAGAAATGAAAGTAATACACAATGATGATGTCACCCATTGAAATGTGCAGTGTCAAAGTTGTCAATTAAATCTGTAGTTGCCCTTGTCTTTCAGAAAACCTTTATAAGTCTGTGATGTCAGCCATATAGCTCAAATCCTGATGTCACTGCTTATAGTCATCGTACATGTTGTTAACAGTGTTGTCACCCACATGTCCTATGTTCATGTGTAGATGTTTCCTGTTGAAAGTGTTTATTCTACATTTTCTTTTGAAAGGCTGTATTGAAGACTGATGCTGTCATTTAAATAGATTGTCATTCCATCACAGTTGTAGTGAAGCATCACCTTAGGACTGAGGACATGAGACAATATAATGTATGTTTTTCCCTAAGTAGGGCATGTTTTCCAATATGAGATTATATCCACATTGGACATAATTTTTGTCCTACCATCACAATGACAATAGCAGGGGGCTACAGGTGCATTTGGTTATACCTAGCATCAGGCAATCTTTTCTAGCACACAGCAAGATTCTTTCTGAGTAATTACAGGGACACATATTCCCTGATTCATACACATGATGTAATGCTTTCACATAACCACAGATATGACAGTTGGCAATGCACTTGTACCATGCGACATTCACTGATCCCACTATGGTGTTGATTTTCTCAGTGCTTAGGCAAGTGTTCCAAAGCAGCATTGAGTGACTGTTAGCATTTGTGTACTTAATTGTTCTGCATGAATGACATTCCCCCCAATTATACTTTATACGTATAGAGTGGCAGGGTCCTCCTCCATCAATATTATCAGATAAAAAATATGGACAAGTACAGTACAGTTGATTGAATGACTGCACATAGGTGAAGTTCAACACCTGTGATAATTCCACTGTGGCAAATGTGATAACTAACCATATTATTATTTGGAGGAGTTGTACAGCTTGATGTTTAATTATAGCATAAGGTTTAATTTTATGTAAATATACAGATGTCACACAACAACCATTACATCACATCAGTCTTATCCCTTGATATGTTGCACAAACACATGTGAATGTAGTGCTGGATTTAATGGCAGCAGACATTTGTTCTGACAATGCCATAGTTAAAGTGCTACTTTGGCACATGCATTGAGTACTGCGGTGTATACGACAGACAGACAGACAGGCAGACATACACACTCCACATTTTGCAAATATTTTTTACTGACGTTATATGTTTCAATTAACTTTTAATAGATACACATCTATATAATAGTGCATACACTGCAATTATGTGGGGGGGTTATGCCCCCACACCTCCCAATGTGGGGGGCTGTGCCCCCCACCCCCCTTACTTTATATTCTCACTCCAGGGTTGCATTGCAGTGGGGCAGGGGCTATATCCCATTTTCGACCAAATGTAATTTGACCAAATGAGCTTTCAGCTAAATGTATTTTCAGTGAAGTGGGCTGCCTGGAATCATTTGTGACCAAATGTAATTCGACCAAAAGCAGTAGACCCATGTAGATATATATATCTATATATATATATATATATATATATATATATGTATAGATAGATTAGATATACATACATATATATATATATATAAATATACATATATATATATATATATATATATATATATATATATATATCTATATATATATATATATATATATATATATATATATATATATATTAGATATACATATATATATATATATATATATATATATATATATATATAAATATGTATGGGGCTACTTCTAAATATCAAAGTTTCAAAACTTCGAATTTCTTATTGGTGAGACCATAACATCGAAATTTTGAAACTTTGAACCGTTTAAATGGAGATTTTTGTACAGTGTGGAACAGTATACTTACCATTTTCCTTGCTGTAGTATGATCTCACAGTTGGTATATTTAATTAGGAGGGGGTGTGGGGGTGCAGGAGGGCTTGCCCCCCTGCAAAAATGAGAAAATATTTTTTTTATTATCTTTTCTTTATTTACATTTTGAAGTTTCAAAACTTCCATCTTACGGTCTCGACCATAATAAATTCAAAGTTTTGAAACTTCAAAATTAAGAAGTAGATCCATATGTGTGTGTGTGTGTGTGTGTATATATATATATATATATATATATATATATATATATATATATATATATATCTATATACATATATATATATATATATATATATATATATATATGTGTGTGTGTGTGTGTGTGTGTGTGTATGTGTGTGTCCGCAGTGGTGGTGCTGCATGGTAGCATTGTCACCTCACAGTAAGACGCTGTCCGGTTTGATTCTCAGCTAGAGCGTCTTCTGTGTGGAGACATGCGTGAATGGGCGTACCTTCGTTGAAGGTTATGCATCAGGGCTGGTAACTCGGCATGTAAAAATCAACTACCAATCATTAGCGGACCGGAGTTCCGCTGTGGTGACTCCTAACCGGGAAAAGCCAAAAGACACAACAACATGTGTGTGTGTGTGTGTGTGTGTGTGTGTGTGTGTGTGTGTGTGTATATGAATATATATATATATATATATATATATATATATATATATATATATATATATATATATATATATATATATATATATATATATATATATATATATATATATATATATATATATAGATATATATATATTAAAACAGAAACCTTTTTCAGATTTGGAGGAACATAAACCACAGCCAGAACTTAAAGTAGAAAATATATATTATATATAAATATATGTATATATCAGGACAAGAATTTTAGTGACCTTATGTTGTTGCTGCTTTTTTCCAAAACGTGGAATCTTAGAGATGCATGCAGTCACTCAAGCACACATGGACCCACATGACCACAGGCACACAAACACACATGCAAAAGCACTGTCTGTTTCACCGAACTGTTGCTATATTCAACTTTGGACATTTATGTGCAAAAGTGTTTGGCAATAAAAATATGATGAACTAAAAATACAGCAGGGCATATCCTGCCTAATAGAAGGGCACAAAGTCTGAAATGAAACTCAAATGTCTGTCATTATTGAGTAACTGCAGTCTCCATCTTCAACAATTTTCCAGAAAACCACAAACTTCATGTGGAACAGACCAAAAATTTAAGAAGAAATCAGGGACTGCTGAGAGTGATGTGTCCCCATCACTGACATTTGTAGTATGTCATTTCTGGAAATATAAATAAAAAAAAATGGTCTCCATGTCCAACCTTCCAATTACAAAGCTTCAGACCTTTGTAATACATTTATGCTTATTTACTGAACCTCCTGATACCATCCAGTCCTGATTGCTGATTTCTTCTTTATATGGATTAACTTTCCAGCTCTACTGATTCTCCAATTCACTCATTCTTCATGGTCAAGGCTCCAGTGATGCTCCACTTTGATGTCTGGGTTATGGGCATGGGCAGATTATACAATAATTGTCAAATGAAAGAAAGTGTAAACAAACTGTAATTTAAAAGGACTACTTAGAATTTCATGGTACCCTATTTTTTTCCCATGCAATTCTTAATTTTCTGGCAAAACTGGAGCAGTTGAAAGGTATGGTTATTGACCAAAGCATAATCTTTGTGTATGCACAGGAGAATCATGGAAAAAAAAGCTAAGGACTTGCTGCAGCATTAGTGAATGTGTATATGTAACAGGATAGTATTGAAACTACAAGCTACAGTAGTACATGGTATTGCCTTTGATGTGCAATGTCATCTGACCATTGTTAACATTTCATGACCAACATTGTTCATTGTTATTCTGTGGATAGAGACAACATATGGGAGCTGTTAAACACATGTCATCCTCATCTGTAGGCATGGTGGGAATAATGGATTACCTATTCCTGTCAAATCTAAGGTATATATGGCTGTACATATACTAGATACAGGGACCATTCAGAGACTAACAAAAGGAAAACCAAACAAATAGTGCCTTATAAACCAAATCCTGAAGGGTAAATCCCATCCCATGGTTGGGGAACCAACTCAAAAAACCTCTGTGGAAAACTTCACCAGCCTAAAAACTCTTGGCTTACAAGCACAGAAACATAAACTAGCAGTGTCCCTGTTGAAGTACCATGTCTTCCAAAAAATATAGTGGTGGAAAATTCCCTTGCAGCATCACACAACAGAAAGGTGGTTAAAATTGAAAGTACTCTCAAAACTTCTTGTCTGAAGGCATCGCTTTATTGCGGGGCGTTAGCTGGCTCACAGTTTCGCGGCGTTATTGTTCACGCCTTCGACTTTCAGTTCCTCTGCCTGCTATGTGACATTATTATTGGTGGCCTTCGCTCTTCGAAGGTTGTGCTTAGGCCCGCAAGCCCAGCATGTAAAACTCTACTGCCAATCATTAGCGGACCGGAGTTCCGCTGTGGCGACCCCTAACCGGGAAAAGCCGAAAGACACACACACAGTACTTTACAGGCAGATGAGCACTGCTCAGATAATGTGTTAAAGCTTGTAATAACATGTGCTTATTTCAATTGTTCAGAGAGGGGGGCATTCTTCAAAACATTTCCACCCTCAGGGGTTGCAGCATTGACGGGGGATGGATCACCACAGGGGGCAATGTCTAGAGCACTGCCTTGCCTAACCTTGCCTAACTAGTTTTACTTGTCAAAGACTTAACAGCTAGGTTTTAATTGCATCTAATGAAAGATAGCAAATCTACAAAAAAAAAAAAAAAACTGTTGAACATAAGTGCAGAAAACTGTGATTGAAAAGCAAAATCAAAACCATTTGTTTAAAAAACCTTGTGCCTTAATCTATCACCTTCCATACTATGGTTATTTTATTTATTATAAAAACAAGTAAAGTATTTCCTAGGTATCTTGTGTAGTTAAGCTGACAGGAAGGGAAGATGTTCAGAAAATAAAGAGAAGAAGTAGCTGATAATGTTGTCAACCTGCTATCACAATGGTGGGGACCATTATTACTGTAAAATATTTGTCAGTATGACATTGCTGTAGACACGTTCAAGAAAATGAGAAGTAACATTTTCTGTTTCTGTGTTGGTGGCAAAGAAGAATCAGAAACAAAAGTGCGTGTGTGTTGTCATTGCACTGAGTTGAGGGTTAATTTCCAGATAGAGTGGTATCTGACAGAGGTAATGCAAATTTTTTGAGCATATGATCAGGTTGTACCACACACAGATCTAGGAATCTTCACAACCCCTCCTTTTATTATGTATTACCATATATGTGTTACTACTGACAATTATCTATTACTTTTGTTTTCTTTTTTGTGTTCCCCGTTTGCACTCATTTTGGCAGAGCGCACTGTTGATTGGCAGCGTTTTGAGGTAGTGAATGAAAGTCCACTGCCCAAGGCACAAAATGAGGTATGTAACTAGTCTTGCCGTCAATACTGAATTACACATTTGCATATGTGCGCTTTGCAACATTACAATAAACAGCAGTTAGACAAAATTGTTGTGTGGGATATAAATTGTTACTTATGTTCTTTTGTCTGTGTAATGTCAGTACTGGTTAGCAGAGCACAAACAGGGCTCACAATTGAAGGAAAGGGCTCACAATTGAAGGAAATTGAACAATTTTATTACTATAATCTTCATTCGCGCAGTTTTTTCCCACTGTGTGGCACTACTAGTGAGTGAGTGCCGTGCACTTGCTGTATACCTGTTTCTGTGGCAGAATCTGTAAATGCAGTGACTTTACCCCTTAACAGACTTTTTCTTGGATTAAAATCTGTACAGAGTGAAGAGAATGGGAACATTATTACTCCAGATGTCATCATAACTTTGTTTTATATTACTGTTTTGTGTCTTGTGCACTTGCTCGCTGCTGAGCAGCACACAATCAAGCTTACCTGCTTAAGAAAAAACATGACAAATGTTATTTGGGCAGCCATCAGTGCAAACAGGCTTAGCAGTGATGCATGGGCATCAGCATCCTGGACAGTACTTAGTGGTGAAAACCAACCTGCTAACCTACATTCCTCTATGGGGCAAGGTATAAGTACACTGACTTTAGAAGTGTCAGACAGGTAATCCAGGTTTCAAATTCAAATAATATATTTTTTTAAATAGGGTATCAGAATGGAATTTCTAACAAAACCTTGATATGGAAGATAACACTACATAATAATGGCTATCATAATTAGGTTTATTGCAAGAAATGTCTCATTAATGCTTTGCTATACTTAAGTGGAAATCAACTTCTATATGCACATAGCCCAACTCTGTGTTTAGGACAGTGTGTAGTGAAGTGTGTATTCATCCCACCCCAGCCTCTATTAGTCAGATAATGAAAGTCGTTCTATCCGACATGCATTTATAAACAGTAATAATAGCTTTTTCATGGGAATGCATTTAACAGGACATCTTAAAGTCACACACATACAGGTCTATCAGAAGTATATCACCATCCATACTAATGCAGTTTGTCTGTAATAAACATGGTTGAAAGGAAGTTCTCCTATATCACTGACAAATAATCATTCTGCTTTAAATGTATGCATTATTTACAGTGTTTAATTCCAGAAGCTTGCAAGCACAGTCATCATATTTATCCTCTGAAATGTCAAGAATAACAAGTCAAGTTATGCAACAAAATCTAGAAGATTTAGGATCTTTGCTTGGAAATGTTTATATAGATATTTTTATACCCCAAGTAGACTCCAGAGAATTTTCCTTAGGTATATAGTAAATGTTGAAGGTGTAATGGAAAAGAAAGAGTTAATTGAGAACATATTTTCTGGGAGTGTGGTGAGGTTACAGACTTTAAGGATTCCCTGCAGGATGCACTGTTGGAGATGCTGGGTGGGCATATTGGTGTGGCAAGGGAGATGTTTTTTTGAGCTATGATACAGAATTGGAATTGCCTAGACATGCTAAGGCCTCACTGTGTCTAATTATGGTGGCTGCCAAAAAAGCAATTACTAGAAAATGGAAACCAAAATCTAAACCAACTGTACTAGAAGTAACAAATATAGTAACAGAGATAAAACAACTGAAATCAAGATCTTTAGAAAGGGTAGGAGCAAGCTGCATAGGAAAAACGGGAATTGTGGGAACAATACATACAGGGGAGAAATAAGGTTTAAAAGAAGGCAGATCTTAAATGAGCTATGTAATGTTTGACTGAAAAGGATTAGTAGATTATAAGTGATGAATAATGTTTGCATCTGGGAGTGTGTCAGTATGGTTTGTGATGTAAAATACTTGCAACTAGGATTGTGTCAGGGTAGATTGTTTTAATTTATGTAAATGCATGATTGTCTATTTCATAAGTGATATTTTAATAAAGATGTTTCTTGTTTAAAAAGAAAAGGCAGGAATTGAATAATTTATGTAATGTTGCTTAGGTTATATAATATATAGCAATATATGTGAAGTATAATGTTTGTAAAGGTGAATTTGATAGTATAGTTTGATTGTCTTTATATAAATGTAAATGTGCCAATAATTCAATAAAGCTGTTAAAAAAAGAATAACAAGTCAAGCCATTGAGGCTGTCAGTGCTGACCATCTGAAAAAGTTTGAATATGTTCACCAAACCACATGGCAAACTTCACTGCCATGTCTCACAGCTTCAGTGCTGTTTGATAAAATACTTTTGTCTTGTAAGCAAGTGCCTCCTTGTGTTTGTCATTGTGCAAATGCAGTTGGCATGGTTGTGCATATTTGCGCACTAACCATACATTGGAATTTGGCACCAATTCATCCTTAGAGTTACTGTTCAACATCTGCAGGCATGGCTGGTGCAGGAGATGATGGTGCTAAATTTACAGTACAGAATTGGAGGTGTGGAGGAGTCCAGGATTTTTGTGGCACACCTCATGAAGTACTACAGCTGTAGGCTACTGCAGGGGGACTGCACTGGGTAGCAGTATAAGGCTGAGGCTTCGAACAGAGTGGCCAAGGCTGTCTACAGTGGAACTGGCATCCCATGCACTGGAGAGAATTACTGTCACCACTATAGTGACCTTAAACAATGCAATAAGGACCTCCTTAAATGATGGGAGGATGACTTTAGGACTGCTGGCATCCCACAGTTGTGTACATAGACTGACCTAGTGTATTAAATGATACAGAATACAGTACTGAGGCAAGACTGATATTTAACAATTTTTCAGTCTTTTCTTGTCTTCTTTTGTTTTATACAGCTGCCAAATACATCATGGTATTTATGGTATCAGAGCAATGCAGTTGATTAATGCTACAACCGAGTAAGACCTTCACATCATACCTGAATGTGACAAAGGTGTATAGATTGGATACTCATAAGTGTTCATTGTCTGGAATTATATAGTCATGTGATATGTCACTTTTTGGTCTCAACCCACCCCTTCTCTCTCAGCTTTTTTTTTTGTTATGTTATTTTCATTCAATGTGCTAACACTTATAACTTTGTTTAACTCATTACAGTCAACTGTGCCTCCAGGTGTTTTTGCAGTTACCTCTAACTGCACCTCTAGGTATCAAATATTGCTTGTTTATATTTGCATTAATAATTCCAAAACTATGCTACATACAAGGTATCAGAATATTTTATCTTGATGTATACATGATGGCAAACACAATTGTATTAATATTTGACCTCTGTCAATGAGTATATGTTAGAACTGTAAGGTAGTAACTTCATTTTTAAAGGCTCAAGCCACACCCATTGGGAGTTAAGTTAAAGGTACACACTCAAAAGAGCTGTACAGGAGGGAATGAGTTAGTATCCTATAAAAAAAGTCATGCAGCTGTTTATTCTTTACAGCTGTTTTAAAACTCAGTAAAGTTGCTGTTTAAAATGAGGGTGGGGTAGCTCTTTGTATTCAATGCTTTAAACTTCTCTCTCTCTCTTTTTTTAAATAAAATAAACAAAAATTTCTGTAACGTACAATGTATGCTGACCTTATCAATGAAGCTTTCACACAATTCCTTTAGAGCAGCATTTTATGGTTTATAAAGGTTACTTTTGAGTAACCCACCTTCAGAGATGATTTCCTTATGTATTATGTTTCTTCCTCCCAGTCTTGGAGTTCCTGTCACAAGTTCCCTCAAAACAAAAGCTTCTTTTGTTTCACTGAAGTAGTAATATTGAGTATAAATTTAAAAATCATGTCTTAAGTTACAAAATTATTACTAAATTTGATAAGTAATGCAAAGAAGTTTTCAAAACCTTCCAATAATGTCCATTTTAATGTTCCATGCAAACGTTCAATTCATTACCTATCTACACTGCACTGTCAGACTGCAAAGTCAAATTTTTGCAGTGGCACTTGCATAAACAATGTGTCTAGATAGGTAGGGTGCTCTAATCTCACAGATTCTGTGTGTGTGTGTGTGTGTGTGTGTGTGTGTGTGTGTGTGTGTGTGTGTGTGTGTGTGTGTGCACATGTGTGTGTGTGCGCGTGTGTGTGTGTGTGTGTGTGTGTGTGTGTGTGTGTGTGTGTGTGTGTGTGTGTGTTGTGTATATGGCATTGTGCAGATATGACCTGAACCACTGCTGTTCACAGACCAATAGTAGACTGGAGTTAATTTTAAACTTCCAGGTGAGTCCACATCAATTTCAGACCCTTCTCACATCAGCCTCTCCGCTAAACCACACTGACGCCATCCTGTATAAAATCCACTCTCACACTATATGTCTTTGCACTTGCATGATGTATTATGTTCTCTAGATTGCATCACTGGATAGGTAGGGGTTCTAATCTCATAACAGTCAATGTGTGTGTGTGTGTGTGTGTGTGTGTGTGTGTGTGTGTGTGTGTGTGAGAGAGAGAGTGTGTGTGTGTGTTTGCGTGTGTGTCACATTATAAGTCTGACATCTGCAGTGGAACTTGTGTTATGTGCTGTGTCCTCTAGACTGCACAGCTAGATAGGTAAGGGGCTCTAATCTCATAGCTGTTAACTGGTGTGTGTGTGTGTGTGTGTGTGTGTGTGTGTGTGTGTGTGTGTGTGTGTGTGTGTGTGTGTGTGTGTGAAGTTGTGTAGATATGACCTGAACTATTGCTGTACACAATACATTTGTTACCTGGAGTTAATTTTAAGCTTCAGGGGGAATACAAATCAATTTCAGAACCTTTCCGCAACATCATCCTGGCAGTTATCCACACTGATTTCATCCTGCATAAAATGCGCTCTCATACTGTATAAGTCAGACTTATGTGGTGGCACTTGTGTTAAGTGCTTTGTACTCTAGATTGCATCTCTAGCTAGATAAGTAGGGGGTTTTAATCTCATGTCAGTCAGCTTGTGTGTGTGTGTGTGTGAGTGACCAGATATGACCTGAACTACTGCTGTTCACAGTACAGTAGTAGCCTGGAGTTAATTTTAAACTCCAGGGTGAGTCCACATCAATTTCACACACTTTTCACAATATCAGCTTCTCAACTAAACCACACTGATGTCATCATGTATAAAGTACACTCTCACACTTTATGTCAGACTTTTGCAGTGGTACTTGCATTAAATCATGTGTTCTCTAGACTATATAGATATGGGGGTTCATATCCCACAGCAATCAACTTGTATGTGTTTGAAGTTGTGTAAATATGACCATAAATACTGCTGGCATTATTAAAAGTGTAGCCTGGCATTAATTTTAAACTGCAGGGTGTATCCACAGCAATGTCAGAACTGTCTCTCAATGTCATCTTCTTAGCAACACAACACTGATGTCATCCTGTATAAAGTGCACTCTCACACTTTATAAGTCAGACTTCTGCAGTGGAACTAACATTAAATACTCTGTCTTCTAGCTTGCATAGCTAGATAGGTAGGGGGCCCTAATGTTAAGGCAGTCAACTTGTGTGTGGGTATGGAGTTGTGTAAATATGACCTTATCTATTACTAGCCTTATTAATATAACAGCCTGGTGTTATCTTAAACTGCAGGGTATGTCCACATCAATGTCAGACCCATCTTCCACATCATGTTCTCAGTCACACAATACTGATGTCATCCTCTATAAATTGCACTATCACACTATATAAGTCAGACTTCTGCAGTGTTGCTTGCATTAAGTACTATGCCTTCTAGGTTATATAGCTATATAGGTAGAAGATTGGATTATTTCAGAAGATGTGCTCCTTTGACTCCCACTCATAAGAAACATTTAAATGGTGAGATCAATCCCACATCCCCTTTTCACTGTGTCCACAAACACATACTGTCTCCAATACACTGATGAGGTCATCATTTCAAAAACACTCTCTCACACTCTAAATATCAGACTTCTCCTGTGGCATGTGCATATAATAAACTGCTGTGTGGATTATGTCAGCCAATAGGTAGGGAGTTTGAATACAACAGTGAGACTCTCCTGAATGTGTGTGTGTGTGAATATAAATGGATGCCAGAGTATGTTACACCTCTTAGTATTGACAACATTTAGAATTTCACATAGCTGTAGAAGTCATTTTTGCACACACAACTGCTTAGGATGACACAGCTGATGTCTTCCTTTCAAAAATACAGTACGGCTCACATGCAGTCCTGTGGCATGTGCATATAATACACTTGTGTACAGGTTGTTTAAGTACAAAGGTAGGTAGTTTGAATACATGAATGACTGTCATCTGTGGTTGTGTATTTATTTTTCTTATGGTGCAGAACAGGCTGCAAATACAAATTTGAGGTATAGTTATACAGTGTGCTATGCAAACACATTTTAGCAGAAACATGAAAGTAATACACAGTGATGATGTCATCCATTGAAATATGCAATGTCACAGTTGTCAAATAAATCTGTAGTTGACCTTGTGCTTCAGCAAACCTTCATTAGCCTGTGATGTTAACTATATAGCTAAAATCCTGACATCATTGCTTACAGTCAATGTACATGTTGTTAATAATCTTGTCCCCTACATGTGATACGTTCATGTGTAGATGTTGTTTCCTGTTGCAAGTGTTTATTGTACATTTCCTTTGGAAAGGCTGTATTGAAGACTGAGGTTGTCATTTAATTAGATTATTCCATCAGCTCCTCAGGATTGAAGACATAAGATGATGTAATGTATATTGTTGCCTAAATAAGGCCTGTGTTCCAATGTGGGATTATATCCGCACTAGACATAATTGTTCTGCCATCACAGTGACAACAGCTGAGGGCTACAGTTATGTTTGGGTATACCTAGTATCAGGCAATATTGTCTGACATACATCAGGAATCATTGTAAGCATTTACAGAGGCACGTATTCCTTGAGTCATACATGATGTAATGCTTTCACATAACCACACATATGACAGTTGGTGATGCACTTACACCGTGGTGTATTTATAATCCCACTATAGTGCTGATTTTCTCAATGCTTATGTAAGTGTTCCAAATTGGTATTAAGTGACTGTAAGCATTTGCGTCCTTAACTGTTCTGAAGGAAAGACATCCCACTAATTATACTGTGTACATATAAAGTGGTAGAAGACTTCCCCATCAACTTTTAATAGATAAAATGTATCAGCAGATAAAGTACAGCTAATTGAATGATTTCAGGTAGTTGGAGTTCAACAGCAGTAATAACATTTCTACTATGGCAAATGAGATTAATAACCATCTTGTTATTTGAAGGAGTTGCACAATGTGATGTTCAATTCCAGCATAGGGATTTATTTTGTGTGAATATACTGACACCACACAACAATTATTACATCATGTCAGTGTTATCCCTTGATATGTTACACAAACTCATGTGAGTTTAGCTTTGGATTTCCTAAGATTAAACATTTATTCTGCAAAAGTATGGTGAGAGTTCTACCTTGACACATGCATTGAGTACTGTGGTGCACAAGTATGTGCTCCAGTTTTTGGGTGGTATGTATACAGACTTACAGAGAAACCATTCCTGACCATGGAATATTAATATAGGGCTGATCAGATTTGTGTGCAAATGAGCATCCTCTTCAATTACCATCAGTCTGATATGTTGATATGACATTCATTCTCAGGTATCCTTTCTTAATTCATACATTAATTCCATTTGTTTGTCAAAATACTCATTGCTATGTCCTGTGGCAAATGATGACAATACATAGAAGTGGGGAATGCTTTGTATTATGGTGTGGAGTTTGTATATGTTTTTATCTGTCGACACAATGTGTCAGGCAGTGGTGCTTTCTGCAAGGGTAATATGTATGTCATGATCTGGTCTCACATTTGTAGCACTGCATGCATCTACATATGGGATGCATAATTCCCTTCAAGGGTGATCCTCCTTATACATGGGTTAGGCCTATTTCTGTAATGTACAGAGTTAATACACAGGTCAGTGTTGACACTGATGTAATGGGTTCATTTCTTACAAAAGAGGATTGTAGCTTCTGAGCCATTACTATTTTCCAACATATTATATGGATGTAATCCATGCTGTGCAGATATCCCATTATGTATGTACTGGCCTTGTGAATTGTCATCTCAACTCAGCAAGTCAATGATATTCACATGTCATGTAATGTTCCTCTGTTACAATGTGGTTTTGTGTAACTTTCATATCCTATAATATCATGTCTGCTTTTGTTTACCTACATTTGCTCAAGTATAGTGACCACAATTTTTTTATTCTGACATATATATTGCGAAATTTTATTATTACAAATTTGTTTTTGTGACATAAGCACCTTCACATCAATTATCATACTAGGCTTAGAACATTTATCCTCTCCTCTGACACGTTTATGTATACATCTCTTTGATTTCTGTGCACATTGTCCTGATTACACTTTCCCTATTTGTTAATCCATGTACTGTTGTTGCCCTTGCCATTTTACACCCCCTCTTACTTATTTTTGTACTTATATGTTTCACTTATGTGCACAGTACACTCAGTACACTTTCCTTGCCTATGTACAGCATGAATTATTTTGCTTCTTTAGCTCTTTGTGCTGTATATGAGAGCACAGTTGCTGGCCACAGAAACATGGCTGTATTAATGTTAACATGATGATCAATATGCATATGCAATTAGTGCTGCTTTTCATCATGATAACATGTAAACATCATGATTCTTCTTGAATTCCAGGGTGTGTCTTTTTGTGACAAACCTTTTTCATCTTCATTAATCAATAATGGTGGAATTAAAAATTTTGTAATTGACATTAAGTCACTGATGTAGGTCTATATGACTCACAATAAACTGGACCTTATATTTGCAGAAATGGGTTGTTGGGGTATATTTATATGATGGTGGGAAAATTTGTTATATTTTCTTGACATTTATAAACACTGACTTTAACATACTAACTGCTTTGTGGAGAACAATGTGGGAATTTCCAAGAAATTCAGTCCATCTACTACTGCAGCTTTATTTTCTTTCAGCGTTTCATTGCTTCTATATTTCTATATGGGTTAGGGTTTCTAAAAAAGTTTTTAATATTGTCATTAGAGAATGACTTTTGTCACAAATCTATTTAGAATAATAATATCTCCCAAAACTGGTAATTTATCAATTGTTTCATATGTTTTAAGGCTAAAGGGATGTCCTCAGAATCAAAATCATGAACCCAGATCCTGAAGTGATTGCACTTTTTATTTGATTAACCCTTATCATCAGCTTTGATCTACATATTAATGAATGCAAAACGTTTGGTGTTAATGAATAAAACTGAAAATTAATGTTCACAAGAGTGACTATAAACTCAAGATTTATTATAGTGTGATATATATTGTTGAATGCTTTCTGTATGTGAAGTATATCTCATATTTTCTTTTAATTTGGTGTAGTGCAGATTCACCAGCATTTGAACTAAATCTTTATCCCATTCTTTTAATTAATTATAACACCACTTAGTAATTTTGCAATACAACTATAATTTCATGGAATCCCTCACACTACATTTATCTACCTTTCAATTGCTGTTTTTTAACAAATAATCTCCACCTCGTTGTTAAAGCACTCTTTAAAGTCTTTAAGTTTTGTTCTATAAACTGACTATCATTTTATAAAAACAAAATTATTATATTTGATAGTCTAAAAGTAAGGAAATTATGATCTGATAGAGGATATGAGACTATGTTAATATGCCCAGATTTTTGAAATTAGTTCTATAGAAGCTGAAATCTGTCTATTTGTATGTATTTGGTACGCCAATATGTACAAAGTATAAATTTTAGAGATTCAAAAACTAAGCAATCTTTCACATCTTTTAACTTTAACAGATTCAACCTAGTTTTATAGCTTTGAAGGATGTCAACATTTTTGAGTGCCCAGTTGTACTAATAACTGATCTCTCAAGAATGTAGCTAAAGTCTCCAGAAAGCATTAAAAGATATTTCATCTTTTAATATATCTAAATAATTTTTTTGCAAACATAACTCAAGACTTGGTGTTTAGTTTGCATTAGCCACTGTAAAAAATTGATGTTTAATATTATGCTGTCATGACAGTGAATATGCCTTTTGTGCCACTAAATGAAAACAATGTTAGGCATAATTGGATTAGTCATCCACATTATAGCAACAGGTCTTCTTTCCTTGCCAAAAAACTGTAATTTTTCCATCCAGATCTTGCTGTGTCATATTTTAGTAAATGGGCTTCTTGCAAAACTAAATAAAATAACAAATAATATAAACAGGTACCAGATTATTGCTCCACTCAATGAAATAATGAGTCCAAACAGCAACAAATGACTGGAACAACACCACAGCTCCAGACTCCAACTAGTAGCAAATCACTTTATTATAGAACAGACGTAAGCGTTTTCACAATTAAACTAACTGCTTCTTCAGACATTTAAAAGCACATACCACAAATCCCTTTATATAATGATTACATCACTTCCCATAATTAACCCTTCCTGATTGATTAGACCAAACCATGAAATTTAAAGCATCCCCACCCAAGTTAATGGTATAACACTGTAATGTCATATAAACCCTTATAAATAGAATGCATTTTGATATATGACCTTGACATGTAAAATGCGCACAAAAAATGTGTATACACATAAAAAGCAAATATAATGTATAATATAAAAAACATAAAAAATATAAATAAAAATGTATATAAAAGCATTTATATACATATAAGTACACATAAATATGTAGTGTTTCTATCCAAAACATAAGGCTGTATAGCAATGTATGGTAAAATACAAAACATAAAATGTAACCTATAAAACTCTGAAAGTACACATAACTGAACCCATTCCTACCTACGTAAGAGTTTAGCTTTCAAAATAGCTTTAATGGGGACCTTATCATTTAAACCCTTCCCAAAATCCACCCTCATTCTAATAATCTATCTAGTTTCATTCAGTTCTGTCCTATTCCTAATACTGCCCATTCTTCCATCTAATCTAGTCTTCTCTATAACCAAAAAACATAAACTGGTGTGTATCATCATTCTCGGATGCATGCTTAGCTAGGGCATTGGCTGTATTCTTATTACTAATATAGTACAGGTGCTCCCTCATCCTATTCCTTAGACATCTATCCATCTTGCCCATGTAAAATGATTTTCAGGCTAGATAGTGTACTAAATAAACCACATGTATCGAATCAGTCAGCTTCCACTTTAAATGTATGCATCCTCTTAAAATCCGGATAGAAAAATTGTCCTGAGGTATCAATATATCTACAAAAATTACAACCTACACATGGAGCAGTGGTCTTGACTCCACCAACAACATTATTTACTCCTGTATCATTAGGTCGACATATAAACTGCTCAAGGGAATTCATGTTCTTATATACAAACCTCGGTTCAGTCCCTACCACTCCTCAAATCTGTTCATCAGCTGCCAAAATTGGCTAAAACCTTTTGTAAATACCTGTAGCTTCTTTATATTACTTGAATAAAACACTGGCATCCTCACAGCATTACTCGCTGTGTTGTTTCTGGAAATATTATTGCTATTACTGTGCCTCTCCATAACTCTCCTTTATATTTCAGAAAAATATGGTCTCGACTCTGTGTTCCTCAACCCTTCCACCTGTTTTAAAGTACTACAAACCCTTCTCTTATTATAACTTCTCTCAACAAACATGTTCAGGATCCCTTATTTCCTGTTGAAAAACATTCTCCTCAGCACTTAACTTGGAAATTCTCATCTCTTGTCCATTCACAATGATGTCAAGTATATGTGGAGAATGCATAATTCTCTTGTGTAAAAAACTATTCCTGTAACATTCTTTCCTGTAAACCTTTGTACTTATACTTTCATCTTCACACTTCTCTGTTTTTACATCTAAAAAGTCTATCTCATTGTAAGAGGACTGTATTGTAAACTTTAATAAAGGTGAAGCACCATTAATGTGATCAAAAAAGGAACTCAGATCATCCCTAGTCCCCTCCCATATAAGAAATAAATCATGAACAAACCAATGATACAGACCTATATAGGTATTGAATAAGCCATTCAAAATCACCTCCTCCTCGAATGTGATCATCACTATATTGGCGTAGCTAGTGGTACAAGATGTGCCCATAGCTAAGCCATCTTTCTGTAAATATATCTCTTCCTTGAACATAAACACATTGTGCTCTAATAAAATCTCCATAAGGAAGCACAATAAATCCATAAATATATAGTTGAATTCATTGTTTCCATCAAATACTGCTGTAATAATGACAGGCCCCTCTCATTATGAATTTTTGTAAATAGGGACTGTACATCTAAAGTAACAAATAATAAACCTTGCATGTCACCCGCATCCTTGAGTCCTTTACATACCTCAACCTCTTAACTCAAGAAATCTGAACAAAGCCTTACATTTTGGGGGGACAACATAACATGGTTTGTGTTAAAATGCATTTTCTAAAGGATATGAACTCTGAAACTCAAGTATATGTCATTTTTTAGTAATTTCATTACTCAGATCATCCAAGTGATTTGCCAGAAAAAGATAAATGTTATGAGGAACAGACCAAAATGTTGAGGCAAAAATCTGGACATTCTGCAAAAATCTGTGCAGTTGAGAGGTATGGTCCTTCAGTATAACTAGATTATTATTCAACAAGGGTCTAATTTTCTTCTCCAAGAAAACAGATATTGGCTTAGTACACTAGTTACACCCAGAAACTGTAGGTCTTAAGGGAGGGTTTTTGGGGTCCTTATGTAGTAATCCCTGAATTATAGGTAGGAGGGGTTCATCAACTTTTAAATATTCATATAAACTATATTCAGTATCATGCTCTAATAAACAATCATATAGCATTCTATGCACTTTCCTAATCATTCTTCTTATATCATCATTAGAAATTCACACATATACATTACATTCGTTTAACATCTGTTCCATATTAGCCATATAATACTCCTGGAACATAATCAGTAAAGGACCCCCTTTATCTGTGGTGCAGTTTATAATAGTGTTGTCATTCTGCAATTGCATCAGAGCTTCTTGTTTGTTTTTATTCAAATTCTTAAATTCCTTAAAAAAAACATTGCATCTCATGTCCATAACAACTTTTGTACAATTCATCAGTACATAACTTCACAAATAACATAAGCACTGGATGATTAACAGGAATATAAGTGCTAGGTTTAGTAAAGCTAATGTCCTGATCAATATTATCATTGTTCCAAAAATTAAGCTTAAGCATAATAGTTCTAATAAAACACTTTAAATCCAAAATGAAATCAATTACCTCTGCCCTCTTCGAAGGAATAAATGAGAGTCCTTTCTCAAACATGGCAGTCTCAGCCTTATTTAGTGTTTTCCTCAAAATATTCCATATTAAAGACTCTCCTTCCTTTGTGTAGGTAGGAGGGGGTTGCATTATGTGTACTTTCAGTTTGATAGGTTATATTTTATGTTCTGTATTTTACCATACATTGATATACAGCCTTGAAGTTCTGGATAGAAATAATACATATATATATATATATATATATATATATATATATATATATATATATATATATGTTTTATATATGTTTTTTATTTATATTTTTAGGTTTTTAATATTATATATTATATTTGTTTTGTATGTGTATACACATTTTTGTGCGCATTTTACATATCAAGGTCATATATCAAAATGCATTCTATGTATAGGGGTTTATATGACATTACAGTGTTATACCATTAACTTGGGTGGGTATGCTTTAAATTTCATGGTTTGGTCTAATCAATCAGGAAGGGTTAATTATGGGAAGTGATGTAAACATTATATAAAGGGATTCATGGTATGTGTTTTTAAATGACTGAAGAAGTAGTTAGTTTAACTGTGAAAGCACTTAGTCTGTTCTATAATAAAATTCTTTTTTACTAGTTGGAGCCTGGAGCAGTGGTGTTGTTCTACTCATTTGTTGCTGTTTGAACAAATAATATCTGCTTTACTCAAATAAACAGGTTCATATATCCACCTCTCTTGATGTCACTATTATAAGTTTATTTTATAATCAGTGAAATACATTTCAGTGTTGTCATATATAATAGATTTCCGTTTTTTTTTTTTAATTATCTGCAGCAATTATAAACGTGTTATAAATATGTCCTGCATTCAAGTAAAATGCTGTGATTTGATAGGTTTACTGGGATGTGGAAGCCATTAACTCAGAAAGTTTCTGTATCACAGTAAGTATTTCCACTTTAGAGCCTAGTCTGCTGTTATGGTTTTCCTCTGGCAAGAGCCATACTACAAATCTCACTGGAGAAGCCACCTGCTAATGCAACAGTCTGAGGAATAGCTTATACTAATTGGCCATGAGAAGTCCCATGAAAGTGGCCATAGCTCATGGAGTATTTTGCAAAGCTATTCAAAGACTTAATCTGCTGAGTTTATTCCTCAAGAAAGAAAAATGAAACGCCATCTTTTTACTGAATTCACTCATTGACTTTGGAGTAATCACGGTAAAGTCAAGCATAGCAGAGCCTTTGTGGTATGCATGTCTGTGTGAGGATGTATGAGGCCATATGTTTGCATGTCTGTAGAGGTATGAGTGCAGCTGAATAGGTGTGTGTGTGTGTGTGTGTGTGTGTGTGTGTGTGTGTGTGTGTGTGTGTGTGTGTGTGTGTGTGTGTGTGTGTGTGTGTGTGTGCCTGTCTGTCTGTGTGGTCACGTTATGGGTGGCATATAGGGGGTGCTGACCATGTGTATCTGTGGGTCTACTTTTCTTTATCGAAATTACGTAAATTTAATAAAAAAAAGTACGACCCCACTTCCACGAAAGTGCACTTTTGTGAAAGCTGATTAACCGAATTGGCAAAATAAAAGAAATAAAGATTTTTATAGGTTCATATGTTCATAGGAGTGTACTAGGCTACTGGCCCAAGGGCCTGTATAAGCCTAGCCAAAAATGTACACTGGCTTTCGCCACCCAAGAAAATTCTTTTCCTGTGCCCCTGTCAAGCAGAGCCAAAGAAGTGATCCCCGGGGTGAATTTCCTATCTTCCATCCAGTCATTAAGATTTTTCTTGAAGAGTGCTAATGAAGAGCTCTGTTTGACATAGATAGTGTAGTCTGTTCCAGAGTATGGGAAGTCTCTGGGACAGGAATCTATCCCTCCAGCATGTTCTGTTTATTGTGGTGACAAGGTTTAGGTCCCTAGAGCGTGTAGCTCGGAGGCATTGGGATTTCTTTAAGTGGAGCATGTCCAACAGCTCTGGGTTTGACATAGCTTTGTATGTTAGGCAGAGATCGCCTCTGAGTAGGCGATATGCGATGGAGTAAAGCTGGAGTTTTTTGAGACGGTCTGCGTAGGGCATTTGTTTGAGGTCAGTAATCCTCTTTGTGAGGTATTTCTTTGGCCTTTCCAGTTGTTGTAGATGTCTTGTGAGGTACATACCAAAAGGAGCACTGTACTCTATAATGGGTCTAATGAGTGATGAGTAGAGGGGAACAATGACCTTTTTTTTTCTGGATGAGAAACCTTTTGTGATGAGATGAGCCACTAGAAGGATTTCCTGACCACTGTGGCAATGTGATTATCAAAGGAGAGACTACTGTCCACCTGTGTCCCAAGGTCTCTTATCACATTTTCAGCATTAAGTAGACTACCAGCTATGTGGTAGTTCATGGTACAGAGTTTTTACCAAAGGGGATGACACTGCACGTTTTGGCATTGAGCTTCAGGCCATGGCTTTGATATCAGGCATCTGTCTCAGTGAGGCTCTTTTGTAGTATATCCACATCGTTAGGAGTTTTGATTATGGCTCCTAGTTTGCAGTCATCTGCAAACTTTGTTAGCTAAAGACCTTCTGTGTTAGCTTGTACTTCAGAGAAGTAGATACCAAACAGGAGAGGACCCAGGACTGAACCTTGTGGTACTCCACTTGTCACTGGTCTGAAGTCAGATTTGGAGTCTGCTACTTTCACAGTGTAAGTTCTGTCCATGAGGCAGTTGGCAGCCCATCTTGTGACATATGTATTTATACCTAGTTTAGTGAGCTTATCTATAATTCCAAAGTAGGGGATGGTGTCAAAAGCCTTGGCAAGATCTAGATAAGCTGTGTGAAACACCTTACCCTCATCTATGGCTTTGGTGACTGCTTCAAATAAGTCAATCAGGTTTAGGAGACATGATCTGCCTTTTACAAATCCGAACTGGGTAGGGTTCAGAGTTTGAAGATTACCAGTGTCTTTGTTTATGAGTTCCATGATGATATGTTCCATGGCTTTGCAGACCAGGCTCATCAGGCTAATGGGGTGGTAGTTCCCGGGGTCCGTCGTGGCTCCCCCTTTGTGGAGTGGGATAACTGTTGCGGTGCGCCATTCAGTGGGCACAAAGCCTGAGGTGAGGCTATAACTGAACATGGTACTTAGGTAGGGTGCCAGTTCATTCTGTAGTTTGTGTAGAACGCAGCCTGGGATATTGTCAGGTCCCATGGATGCTGTGTTCTTGGCTTTAGAGAGTGTGTTTTTTACCTGTGCAGCCGTGATTACAGGAACTTTGCATTCTTCCGGTATAGAGATGGGCCCTCTAAAGGGTGAGAGGAGGGTAAAGTTAGCACTGAACCTATCTGCCAGGATGTTGGCAATATCAGTTGGTTCTGTATATTTAGTGCCATTGTGCTGTAACTCAGAGCAGATCTGAGTGTTGCCATTGAGATTCTTGACATAGCTATAGAATGCGTTCTGGTTGTCTTTAGAGTCAGTGGCAATTTTGTTTTCTTAACTAGCTTTGGAGGATTTTATGAGGGATCTCAGCTTCTTACTGAGGTTGACCAGGGTGTTCCTCCAGTCATGGGATTTTACTCTTTTTTGCAACAGTTTCTTTCTTCTGTTGTAGAGTTTGTTTATGGCAGAGGACAACTAGATCGGCTTCCTTGTTTTAGAGGATAGCATCTTGGTTCTATTAGGGATAGCATGATCCATGCACTCGTGTAAGTGCTTATAAAGTGCATTTGTGTAGGATTCAGCAGTCATACCTCTATTGTCCGTCTGCATGGGTGTTGTGAAGTTTGCCACTGTCTTAAGAAGTGTGGAGTTGGCTTTGGAGAAGTCTTTTACTGCGGTTTCCCTAATTGGGGGTGGGGGCGGGATGTGGATGTCTAGGGTGATTAGCTTGTGGTCGGATCTGACCAACGACGAATTGACCTCTGGTGTGGAACACCGGTTGCCCATGTTGGTAATGACCAGGTCTAGGATATTACTGCCCCTGGCGGGGGTGTGAATAAGTTGATCCAAAGCATTGGAATTTTTGAATTCCAGAAAACATTGAGCAAAAGTGTTGTTACATGAGTAGTTTTCCCAGTTAATGGTGGGGTAGTTGAAATCGCCCATTATTAGGGTGTTAGGTTATACCCTAATACTTTCCAGTGTATCAAGAAATGAGGAATGTGAATCCTGGGGCATGGTAGGGGGTCTGTAGCAAGCTACAATTTGGATCGTGGTCTTGCCAAGAGTTAGTTGCACTTGGATAATCTTGGATGCATTATGCTGTTCAACTAGCCTGGAGGTGTGGATATCCTTAATGAATATGGACACGCCTCCACCTCTAATGCTTCGTTCCGGGTTAGGTGGCTGAAAGGTGTGGTATGAATTATAGCCTGATAATGCAGGGGTGCTTTCTGGAGCTTTGAACCAGGTTTCTGTTACTGCACAGATGTTGATGTTCTCCATTTTAAGAAGTGCCTCGAGTGAGTGCATTTTGAGGTTTAGACTTCTAGCATTGAGTAACGTTACCCTCAGATTTTGCTTGCTTGTACCTGTTATGGTGGTGAATTTGTCATTTAAACCTTGCCTAAAAAAGGCACTATAGGGGTGGCAAGAGCCTTAGCCAGTATCTGGAATCCCAAGGGCGATAGTTACAAGCTATTTCTGGCAAAGCATCATGGTCTGTCAATCATGTTGTCTCAGGCAGACAAATACTGGATCCCCTTAGAATGACACCAGAAGCTTAGCCAATTGTTGAAGTCGATCATTTTGTCCTTGTACTGTGGCATCATTCTGGGTGATGGCAGGATGCTACTCAGGGCTAGTGTCATACCTGCCTGGGCTACAAGATTGGCAAGCTCCTCCATGTCTCTTTTCATGTAGTCCAGGGAGGTACGTCTCAGGTCATTCACACCAACATGGACAATGACAGTGTCATGTTTGTACTTGTTGTGGAGTGACCTGAGTGCGTGCATTATGTGGCGGATCCTGGCACTTGACAGGCAGCAGACAGTAAATTTCTCCTTGTTTAGCCTGATGAGTGGAACATCAGTGTGCCTGACTATAGAGTCACCTATGACTAGAGTGTTGGGTACGTTGTTATGCCTTATGGGCTGTGGTTGAGTGGCACACTGAGTTTGTGGGCTATGTGTCATTTGGGTTGTGTTGGGGGGTGGAGTTTGCTTGCGTTTCTGCTTTGGAGGTCCCTGATGCTTGGGCAGGTTTTTATTTAGAGCCTCCTCGAATGTAGGTGTGTATTTTGAGTTTCTATGTGTGTGTTTTGGTGGTGTAGGTTTTGAGGGACTATGTGATGAGTGTGGTGTGGTGCAAGTGTTTATCTTCTCCTCTTGACTTTTGATTGACTTGATTTTAAAGACAGTTTTGCAGGGGGGAAGCTGCCCTGCACCCCCCCCATGTGGGGAGCAGTGCCTCCACACCCCTACTACTTAAATATACTAACTCTGAGATCACACTACAGTGGGGAGTGGGGGGCAAAGGGGGGCTTGGCCCCCTGCAAAACTGTGTTAAAAATCTTTTTTTTTTTTATTTTGCCCATTCAGTGAATTGGCTTTCGTGAAAGTGCACTTTCATTGAAATGCACTTTCGTGGAAGTGGACTCGATCTTCTGTTTGTCAACAAACTGTGTTTCTGATAAACAGAAGTATACCTGTATCTGTATATCTTTGTGTTTGTGTGTGTATGTGTGTCTGTGTGTTTGTGTTTTTGTCTGTGCGTGTGCAACTGTAAGGGGAGTCTGTGCTACTAATTTGCATGATCTGGTAGGGAAGTGCTAGCTTTTTTCAGGTCAGACAGTGCAGCGTTTGAATCAGAGAAATGTCAATAAGCTTCCATTAATGTGTTCTCTGTGCAGGTTTATCATGTTTCTGAATAGAGACTATCCATTGTGCTAGCTGACCAACCTGCATTGGCCAGTCAGCATGGGTGGAAAGAACGTCTCTGAATCCTGGCCATTAACTTAGCTACAATAAAAGTAGTATACATAAATCGACAACATGTATTGGAAACCAATGTTTTTTGTTATTCACTTTAGGTAAAAAAAAACAATTAAACTACTTCCTGCCTCATAGCCTCCACATCTGGTCAACCAACTATTTGTTATGTTGTTTCATCATCTTTCTTCCATAGCTTTTATGGCTAAGTCAATAAAAAATATTTTTATTAGAAAATCAATTCATTTTTCTTTCTACTTATTTTTATTTCTTTTTCACTTTTCTGTTTTTCCTTTTTTTGTCTAGAGAAGTAATTGGCTTTATAAAGTACAGCTTAATAAATTTATCTAGAGTAGTTGGACATATACATTTTGTATACTGAAAAAATTAACAGCCAACAGGTTAAGATAGTATCAATATGTAACATCATACATCATATATTATAAGTTCTTTAGCATCACTGCACAATCAGTAATCACTTCCTTACTAATACTATCACTTCTTTCACTGCAGCTCTACTACTAATCAGTGTCTACCTATGAATGTCACAGTCTGTGTATTTATACATAGCACATCCACAAATAGTCTTAGAGTACATTTATCTGTCTGATATTAGAACTATGCCAATTTGTAATGCTCTAGTTGAGCTCATTTCACTATGTTGTCCTCCTGTTTTAAGTTATTTTGTAAATAAAATTATTTTTCTACTTGCTGTTCTTTTATACTAGGTAACCTGGGCTTAGCTTGCAATTAGTTATGCTTTATCAGTGCACAACCCTGTAAGCAAGCGCAGATAGAAAAATAAATAATACATCAAGATTCAGAGAAACAGGTTTTTGTAGATACTGAAGGAAGAATAAAGAAAAATATGAAAAAGAGAGAAAGGAGGAAACAGAAAAAAAGATTACATGAAATCTTGTTTGAGGTCCATATTAGAATGAATATTTAAGAATGTATTATCTGGAGTAGCTATTTAAGGTCCAGTGCTATAAATTGAGGATAACTACTATAGTTTCTAAAGTGTCTGAACAGCTTTTTATGCTTCCAGTTTTATTTATTAAACTGTTCCTTTCTCTTTATTAGATATATATATATAGAATATTTCCTTATTTTTTGCTCTTTTCTGTTCATTCCATCCTTTCACTCCTTCCTCTACCCATTTCTTTCCATCTTATCTTTCTCTCGTTCTCCTTTATCTCTCCTTAATTTTTCTTCTGCTCCTCCAATTTCTTTTTCAGTTAATAATTTGATAATTCGTTTCTTAAATATAAATTAAAAGAATAAGGTGAACAGAATAGTCAAAAAAATTACAGAGAACCACCTAAGGAAGCCAGTGTGAAAGATTGCTATAATACATTTTATTGGTTTCTTTGAGCAGAGTGATTTTCTTTTTCATACTTTTATTTTTCTGTGCCTCAACATTTACCCATTTGAGCTGTCTACTCTGTTAACTCATTTACTCTCTCCTATTGTCTGCTGTGCTCCTCCTTCCCTTTACATACCAATGCATCTGTACTCTAAGATGATGCATCAGTACCATCACCCATTTCATACTTTCCATGCCTTCCTCTAGACTTCTTCCATTGAACCATTGGATGTTACTAGATTACATTAAATATTCCTATCCCTTCATATCCACACTTCTGACATTCTTGCCTCCTTCAAGTAGGAGTTAGATGCCACTTGATACTTCAGTAGTGTCTCATACTTATGACAGCATCTTTTTTATAGAAAAAATATTAAATCAATTCCCTCAGGCCGGATTTTCTGCGCCCATCCATATAGTGCACTTTATGCTTCCATTTCCTGTCTATTCTCTTTGTCTCTCCCTTTGTGTCTCTGTTTCACTATGTCTCTCTCATGCACCTACACACACACACACACACACACACACACACACACACACACACACACACACACACACACACACACACACACACAAACACACACACACACAAAGCAATTACAACTTTGTTGAATTAATAAACCTCTGATGTCTCACTGTGAGCAAATGAAGAAAAAACTCACAGAATGCAAGGTATTAGAAATGTCCCACCATGTATCCTTACTGTCACAGATTTTGCCATGTAGTGCTTCACTGTCCCTCATACAATCACTAAGGATTAAAGAAAGTCATTAATGCCAGACATAAAAGTTTCATACCCCTTATGCTTTATTAGACCTTTGCCGATGGACTGCCTGCTGCAATCACCGCTGTCTGTCTCCTTGTCTCTCTCACTCTCTGTCTCTCACTTGCACTCTCTCGCTCTCTCTCCCACTGTTTCTGAGATGAATACAAGCACATGTATGCATGCGCGTGTGCACACACACACACACACACACACACACACACACACACACACACAAGCTGTCCTTTTTTTATTTAGTTTGTTTTTAATTTTATGCTCACTAAACAGCAAAGTGCTGTTTAGTGAGATTAACAACTGATACCTGTTTTTTTCATTGTCTGAGCTCCATGCCAGCTTAATATGCTGCCATAAAATGACAGCCTTGTTTTTTTCAGCAGACAGCACCCGTACATGAAGAATGTTTGTTGAGCAGTTTGCCCCTTCTTTAAAGTAATATAGATCATTCAACTGCAGTCTTCCTTGGCACTTCAAGCAGCTTTGCATGAGCATTCTCTTTAAATGCCAAGCTGTTGTTTGCACAAGTGTGTTGATTCCTTTTGGAATTCTGTTAAAAACAGCAAACTCTCCTGCTGTTTGCAAGTTCACTTGGTGGCTGAAAACAGCATTTTTTTCTTGTTGGTTTTATGACAAAAATGTGAATATCTGTTTTGTAAATATGCATTGTATTTCCCAGATAGGCAGAATACTGAAATATGCCTTTATCTCTGCTTCAAAAATTGTTGTGGCTCAGCGAGTGGACAGGGGCTACTGCTGGGCCTCTCTTCCTTTTGTTTTGTCCTTTAAGAGCCATTTGCTTAGCTGACTTTTCTTTCTTTTATCACCCTTTATTTGTAGCTGTTTATGGGTTGGGTTCTGTGTGTTGTTTTTATATTGTTCTAGTTGTTAATCCCTTTTTCTTCTAATAAATTCAATATTTAACATTATATGTTGCTATCTCAAATGAATACACTGGCATAACCAGTATGATCCCATGAAATGTTATGTTTAGATCAGTAACCCAGCAGTAGGATAGGAGGAAATGAGATAAAAAAAATTGTGATGTATAGCCAATCTACAGGATAGTCTCCAGGAATAGATGGTATTCCTGTTGAAGTCTGGAAACTAGGAAGGAAGAAACTGATTAAGATCTGGAAGTTTTTATTTAACAGTATTTTAAAAGAGGAGAAGCACCACCATCCTGGAAGAAAGCTGATGTGAAAGACCCATCAGCTCTGGCTTCATGTAGGCCCATTTCAATTCTAAACCATGATTATAAAGTGATTATGTCCATAATGGCTAAAAGAATGGCAAAGGCAATTCCAAAATTGATAGATATAGATCAATGTGCTTTTTGTGGAAGTGAGGCAAAAATTTGACAACATTAATAGAATAATGATGATCCAGGGGGAAGCAGAATGCAAGAAATTACCACTGTTGTTGGTGGGTCTTGACACAGAGAAAGCATTGAATAGAATCTTGGATTTTATGAGTAGGTCAGTGGCAGCATTTGCATTCCCTGACATAATAATAATAAGGTTAATTAGCAGAATATATGATGGATCAGAGGTGAACATTAATGTGTGTGTGTGTGTGTGTGGGGGGGTCTTTATAAGTTCTGTTTGAACAGAGGAACCAGGCAGGGGTGACCCTTCCCTCTTTGTTATTTGCATTGTTTTTAGAACCATTGGCAGATAAAATAATGACTCACACATTCAAGGACATAACTGGCATGGTAATCAAGAAAAGTTGGCTTTACTTGCAGATGATATTACATAATAAAAACAAAAAATGGCACTTCAGTGTTGTGATTCTGAACCAGTTTCATGTCTTGTTAGGATACAAAATTAATGAAGATAAAACAAAAACAATATCTGTAGACTATGTCCCCACACCTAAATTGGTTCTGCAATACCCAAATTTATGGAGACTTGATAAACTAAAGTACACAGGATTATGGTTTTAAAAAGATTTTGTTATAGCAGCTAAGGATATGAGGGAAGAGACTAAACAAAAGATAGTACAAAAACCAAGAAACCTGGAAGCTCTGTTTTATGGATATGGATAGCAAGGTACAAGCAGTGAAAATTATTTAGTCCCTTTGTCTTTATACACAGGTCAGTCATATTTTTTATCAACCAGAGGAGAAGTTGTGGATATCAATTAATAAAGAGTTGAAGGATTTTATCTGGGAGGGGAAGAGGGCAAGTGTCAAGTGGGATAAGCTGATCCTTCCAACAGAACAAGGTGGTTTGGGATTACATGATTTGAAGGGGTATTTCAGAGTTACACAGTTAAAAATTCTATGTATAGCACAAGCGGAAAGCTATAATTCAAAGTGGAAAGTGATGGTGATGAAACTAGGGAAGCCCAATAAATAAGGAGAAACTGTGATTTTGGATTCAGATCCATAAGGATAATAAGAATAGCCACACAGAATATTATATTCATAAAGTAGCAGAAAGTAGTCTAAGAACAAAGCCAACACAGGAATGGAGAAGGGAGATTCTGCTGATAGAAATTACTGCAATTAGGGGTACAGAAAGCAGACGGGGTGGAATTTACTGGAGAAAACTGCCAAAGGAACCAAGGTATTGGGAGCAAATAAGTAGATAGGGAAAAGTGTTACGATGGGAAAAGGCCAAGAATACATATTGACTGCAAATTAAAGATTGCCTTCTCTATCAAGAATTGGTATCAGAGTAAAGGCAAAGAGGAAGAAATAGGGGGGGGGGTCCTAAATGAAAGATCAATACTGGTAGAGTTTTTAGTAGAATTCAGGACAAACGCTACTGTTAAAAAGGGAATAATTAGTAGGGCATATAAAATATTGTGTGATAACTATAGCAATCAATCAGAGGAGGTTAGAAAGGATTTGGAAGAGAAAATGGATAAGCACTTCACAAAGAAGCAATAGGAGGATATATTTATGTCTCCCAAGTATGCATCAAAATCAAAAATATTTAGGATTTTTGCTTGGAAGTACTTGAATGGGTATTTTTATACCCAAAGTAGACTCCAAAATAGTTTCCTCGGGTAGATTACAATTGTTGGAGGTGTGATGGAGAAGAAACAGCTAATTGGGAACATATTTTTGAGGAGTGAAATGAGTTGGGAGACTTTAACAATTCCCTGCAGACTACTCTGTCAGAAATACTGTGTGAGCAAACTGGTGTAACTAAGGAAATTATTTTTTCAGCTGAGATATAGAATCAGAATTGCCTAGACATAGTAAGACTTTGCTCAGTTTAATTCTGGTGGCTGACCAAAAAGCAATTACTAAAAAATAAAAATGAAAGTCTAAACCAACTATACTAAAAGTAGTGAATATAGTAAAAGAGATACAAGAACTTCAAGTGCGATCTTTAAAAAAGAGTAGGAATAAATTACATAGAGAAAGGGGTAACTGTGGGAACAATACATGCAGAACAATAGTTTGTAGAAGGAATGAGGTTTAATGGAAAGCAGGAATTGAATGAGCTATGTACTGTTTGATTGAGAATGAACGTATAGAAGATTATGTCAGTATGGTTTGTTTTCATTTACATAAATGTATGATCAACTATGTCATAAGTGATAATTCAATAAAAGCATGTCTTGCTTAAAAAGCAAAAAGTAACCCAACATACTGAAGGACCTGGTTCTGTGATTGATTTATTGACTTTTGTTTATTTGTTTTTGTTTATAGATTTATTACACATTTGAAGACAAATTAGAAAATGCAGAACTCAAATATGGTTCAGGTTATCACCACTCAGCCAATAAGTGGAAATTTCCGTCCTACAACTGACTGGAGCACTGGTGTATGTGAGTGTGTTGATGATATGGGAGTCTGTAAGTATTAAACTGAATAATTGTTCTTTCACTTGTAAATCTGATTTTTATTGTTGGTTTTTACAAATAACATTCTTCCATTGTCATGCACTCTTTGGAGTGCTTATATACCTATATATAGATATATATATATATATATATATATATATATATATATATATATATAGATATATATATATATATGTGTGTGTGTGTGTGTGTGTGTGTGTGTGTGTGTGTGTGTGTGTGCGCGTGTGTGTGTTTTATATTGATAGAAATCTGTATCATCAGAATGAGAAATGTGATATTGCCACAGATGACCTTTGCCCATTCTTATGCAAATTTAGTTATGGGGTTATTTGAGTTGTAATACAGTTTTTAACATAATTTATTTAAGAACTATGTTTTGTTTATTTCTGGTATATTAATGATTTACTTTTTCAGTTACACTAGAGACACCAATGGCATGCTTAATTCTATATAAGACTTGCACTTCAATAGCTTTGGTATAATTTTCAGCTATTACAGGATATACATATAAAGGAAGCATTTTATAGATGTGACAGCAATCAGACTACAGTTCAATAATATAGTTAGTAAATGATACTGAAAACCAGCTTTTAATAATTATCCATTGCATACCACCAGTTGTTATTTCATTACATATTGCTTTCATTGTCAAATGGTGAATTTCTGAGAGCAAAATGAGGTTACATCTTTACATCTAACTAGCCAAATCAAGCCAAATATCTGATAAAATGTTTTATACATAGCAGATGTGCAGTGCATTATGCAAGAAGGGCATACTTCAAAGCTTCAGAAGCATAGACATGTACTTCTGAACAATAAGTATCTTGCTGATGATAATGCTTGTTAAAGATGCTTGCTATAAAAAGGGAAAGTGACTTATTTTGTCACAGAATAAAACATATTTACTAAAGAAGTTGGCAGTGTCAATAAAAATACTGGATATATTTGCATAATGATTCCACATTGAAACAATATTTTCCTCATACTGTTTTGATTTCATATATTATAGGCAAAACATAGAAGACTACATTGTACATGGTTACTATAAAAAAATTGTTTCATTTATGTCTATGACTGGAAACCAAAAAGATGTTTAATCCTGAGACCCCTGCTCTGTATATAAATATTGGGAGAAAAAGTCCTATAACTAACTGGAGCACTGGTGTATGTGAAATAATAAGAAAAAAATGAATCAAAAGAAAGCTATATTTGTAGTATAGTAATAGTAATATATGTGCCTGTGTCCCTGAAGCTTTGTTTATATAGTAGGATCTGTAGAAGTCTGAGTAACAATTTTCATTCAGTAAAACAGGCAGAAAATATATATTAAGCATAGTTAAATGTATTTTTTTCAACAAAATATAGTTGTTCCAATGTGCAGCATGCAAAATGTATAGACTGGGCTGTATAATAGAGCTGCTCTATGTGTCTTATCTCTGTTAAAATAATTTTGCAAAATGCATTAATATATATATATATATATATATATATATATATATATATATGGGTCTACTGCTTTTCATCGAATACCACATATTCGAAAAAGAGCAGTAGACCACTCAGTTATGCGAAAGTGCACTTTCGCGAACTCAGCTTCTATGAACGGATCGCACCACAGTGGAGGACAGCAGGAAAACATGCTATGTCCTCCACTGTGATGCGGTAGTTATGGACCTTAGGGTTAGGGCGTGGGTCATGGTAAGGGGATAGCTAGTAGGGCTATCCTCTTACCATGACCTGTGCCCTAATCCTAAGGTTTGTGACTACCGCACCACAGTGGAGGATAGCCTGTCCTCCACTGTGGTGCGGTAGTCACTGACCTTAGGGTTAGAGCGCGGGTCATGGTAAGGGGATAGCCCTACTAGTTATCCCCTTACCATGACCTGCTCCCTAACCCTAAGGTCCGTAACTAGTGCACTAAAGTCAGTAGTAGCCCGTTCGCTGAAGCGGGTTTTGCGAAAGTGCACTTTCAATTAAGTGCACTTTCACGTAACCCAGGGTCTGCTGTGTGAGTTCGAAGAAGTGTATTTTCAAACTTGTACAGTAGACCCATATACATATATATATATATATATATATATATATATATATATATATATATATATATATATATATATATATTTTTTTTTTTTTTTTCCAAGCAAAGAGGGTTATTAATTTCATGTCAAAAACTTGTGGTTGGTAGTTTATATGTTGGTATAAGGGTGTATGTAGGCCTGGTAGCATATCAGCTGTTGATGTCTACCTTATGAAGAATGAAGAATGAAGAAAATCTACTTTAAGATATTACTACAATACACATATTTACATATTGGTTTATTTCAAAGTCAAGCGCTAATGGTGTTCTTGTTGTGCAAGATTGGTTTGTCTGGTATAGTGTTTTTACTTGAAAGGCAGGAAATTGGTTTTGGCACTGGAGAGGCATCACTAACCAACTCTGAAAAGCAGTGTGCATGTGTCTTTATGACTTTGTGTGTGTGTGTGTGTGTGTGTGTGTGTGTGTGTGTGTGTGTGTGTGTGTGTGTGTGTGTGTGTGTGTGTGTGTGTGTGTGAAGAGAGAAAACAAAATAAGTTTGGGCAAGTTTCAGTTATTGTTAATATAGCACTGGAAGGCATTGGGCCATGATAAAGGTTGGTGAGATTTCTGGGAGATAATGACTGTGCTTCCACTGTGCAGCAGGTTTGTTAAGCCATACTGGATATGACAGGAATCAGCCATTATGGAAACAATACTGCAGATTTACCCTATATTAAGGTCAGGCATTCCTTGGATATTATTTGGTGAAATTTTTATAGGAAAAAAGTCCATAACCATAGTCTGTCACATATCAGTGTCTTGGGTGGAATTCTGTGCCCATTTGGCAAAGAAATGTGACTACCAGGGAATTTAGGATCAAGCTGCAGGAGCACATAGGGGACATACCAAAAATGAGGACTGAATAAGGCCATTTGGCCAAAACCACTATGCTTATTTTGTGAGCATGTAATACAATATAACATAATAAAAATTGTTCTAACTGCCAATTAAGAGTGCTGGTGCTTTTGTTATTTCACATTCAGTGCTTTATGGCCTTTGCACCTTGCCATATTTGTGTGGAGTCTTTTTTGAGGTGCTTACATTTTGATTGTTCACTCTGTTGGCTGTACGTTGACATTTATCTCCACTTCAACTGGTCTTTTGTTATCTCGGCTGATCTTTATGTTGCATTCTTTGCCAGTTTTGGTATGGATTTAACTGGCTTGGTGACTGGATTGGTGGCCGGCAAGGATGATGTCCAGATTTTTGACAAACTTGGTTATATTACATCTTTTACAACTATGCAAGGTACTGTTTTGCCTCAGTCTTTTTCTTGTATAAAAGTTTTTAAAAAGCTAATGGGGGCCATGAAAAACTTATGGTCTGGTGTTTGGCACTTAAAATTGTTGAAAGCTTATGAAAACAAAGCCTATTGCCCTCAGGGCTTATGAGTGCATATTCAACCAATGGTCAGTGATATGGATGAGGTTTTAACTAAGAATTGGTTTAAGGTTCAGCAAGAGGCTTCCATGATGTTAGCTAAAACTTTGGTGGCCTTTTATGAAAGACAGACTGGTTTCTAAATGTCAGAAGTTACTGTTTTTTGTGAAACAGTCAAATCTTTTCATTTGGATGAAAGTTGTAAAGAACAGTTTGGACTGATAGTTTCTGGGTTGGCTACCCTTGAACAAGAATTACAGGAATGTAAGTTGAAGAAGTTCCAGAGGGATGTTTGAGATTACATTTGTGACAGAGCATTTTCCTATCATAAGTCCATGAAATTTAAACATATAGGGATGGAATGCTTTTGGGATTATGGCTGTACAACAAATAAAAGAAAGAGAACTAGTCCAATTTTAAAGAAAGCAGGGAATGCATTAGAAACATTGGATGAGGAATCCTCCTCTGCCATTGATACAGATGGGGAGTTGGTTATGAAATCCCTATTAGCTAAAAAGAAAAATTCTTTTAACCATTTACTTCCACAAGAAGGGCTGGATGCAAACATTCTAAAAGGGGCAACCACGTTAGATGCCCTGTTAAGTTTTATGTGTTCAAAATAGATGCATGGGCTATTGTATATATTTCTTCGGCCACTTTATCTTTGACAGAATTTGATTTGTTCACTAAAGGGCTTAATTTCTTGCCAACTTATTCTGTGTCTGAAGAGATTTTTGTAAAGGATGTTATTTTTTTTTTTGTGGAGATTGAACTTGCAGTTGTTTTTTGATAACAAATATATACATAATAATACTGAAATTTAAGTTCAGAAGTTCATGTTTTAATCCACCCATGAATAAATATGTTGCAGCATTTCAGCAGAGTATACTTAAGAATTTACATTGTAATTTTTCATATGATGTTGGTCAACAAAACAATTTGTCTTTTGTAAGGAAAAAAGCATTACAAATTTAGAAAAATAATAATGTTGTAGTTAATAATGCTGATAGGGGTGGGGCTGTTGTTGTATGTGATTGGGGCCTGTATTTGCAAGAAGCTCATAAGCAATTAGTAGATAACCATTTTTAATAGAGAATGGTTTTGGGTCCTACTTTAAAATGTAAAAAGTGAGCTAGATACTTTTTATTTTTAGCTTTGGAGGAAGGTATTATTTCTAATACTGTAGTATATCATCTTATTGTACAGGATCCCTCTCCCTATTATTTTTAAGTTACCCAAGAATCATAAGGATTCAATTTGCCCTCCAGGTAGGCCACTAGTTTCTGGCCAAAGTTCTTTAACTGAATCTTTATCAGCTTTTTTGACGCAGTATCTGAAGCCTTTGTTAGTCACTGTTTAGTCTCGTATTCGGGATACCACTCAGTTTTTGAATATTTTGCAGGATTCACAATTAGAAACTCATCTGGTACATGTGTACACTTGATGTTAAAGTATTATATACCAGCATTCCACACTGGGCTGGGTTACTGGCATTAAAATATCTGGGGTTTAACATTTTTGATATGTTTAACTGAACATGTTCTAACTAAAAAAGTTTTTATTTCAGTAGTGAATGTTTCTTACAGTTGAAAGGTAAAGTAATGGGGCATCTTTTGCTTCAATTTATGCAGATCTGTTTATGGGTTTTTTGGAAGAACAACTTATTTATGATGACAGTCATAATATTTTTCAGGAGAACATAGATATATGGTGCAGATATTTAGATGATTGTTGGATGGTTTGGAAATCTGATGTAACCTATTTATGTGAATTTGTACAGTATCTTAATGACAACACATGAAGTTTACAATTTAATCTTAATTTCAGTATGAAGAATATTTCCTTTTTGAATGTTATAGTGACTAAAATGATGATGGCATATTATCAACTTCATTGTTTAGAAAGGAACTTCATTTATTTTTTTTAGATTTAACTAGGTGTCAACCCCTCACATAATTAAGACTGTTCCCAAATGTCAATTTTTGAGGGATAAGAGAATTTGTTCTTATGAATGTGAACTTAAAAAATATGAGTTAGATTTGTTTCAAATATTTTATGTCAGGGGATATAATAAGTTTGCTGACATTCAAAGGGCACACAACTATACCAGGTCTGTAGCAAGATCAGAGCTGTTAAAATCTAGTAAAAAGAAGAGGGCTAATGTTCCCTTACTTGTGGTCACTAGTTTTAGAAGTAATTCTTCAGCCTTTTGTGGTTTAATTGATAAACATTGGGGTATTCTTTTATCTGACAAAAGGTTGGCACAATTGCTATACATTGCCCTTTTTCTTATAGATGGGGAAATTCATAGGTAATTATTTAAATCATTTTAAAAAAAGCATTCCAGACAGATTTTACTGTACAACAAACTATTGAAGGTACACAATTAATGGGTTTTTTATCTTTGTGGACACTGCTCCGCTAATAAGGTAATTATAAAAAAACAGACATTTTTCTTCTTCCAATACAGCCAGTATTTTCGATATTAGATGTTTTAAGTATTTTGGAATGAGTGATATATTTAGTTGAATGTAGTTTTGATTTTTATTTGGAACAAACTTCTAGACAATTTAAAACTCAGATTTCTGAACATCTTAGTGACATTAGAAATTGTTGTTCATCTAGCACCTTATATTGTTTGGACGCTCAGTTCTCTTCCGGATTGAACGATACTCTTTAATTGGTGCTTTTGTTAAATGGAGGAGGGGTTATGGTGCTGCTTGGTTTATTTAATCATTATGATGTCACATTTGCAAGTTTGTTTAAATGCATTAGCACTGAAGAAGGCCTTTTGGCCGAAACCTATGTGCTTATTATGTGTGCAGATAACACAATATAACATAATAAAATTGTTTTAACTGCTGACAAAGAGTGCTGGCCACTTTTGTTATTCGGATTTTGGTGCTTTCTGACCTTTGTGCCTTGATGTACTTATGTGAAGCCTTTGTTGAAGTGCATACATAACAAAAAAAGAAACAGGAGATACTCTGTGGCTGTTCATTTTAATGTGATACAAGGTACTAATGTTGAAAAACGTGTAAATAACTGTAATGTACATTTAATCAATGCTACTGTATTAGGTCATGTTCAAGTGTCATTTTAGGAAGGGGGTAACAAGAAGAGGAATCTGTTACATAAGAAGGCTTTGTTTATACTAAAATTCAACAAGATCAAACCATTTGCACTGAACACTGAATTTAATGTAGTGGTCTAATCAGTTATTTAATTGTAACTCTTCTCTTTCTGGACTGTTTTTAATTGCTTTTTCTGTTAAATTGTGTCTTTGTATGCATTGCCTTTTTCATCCATTAGCTGAGCCTACACAGTGCACTATTCTGGGTGAGAGTTATAGTCAAGTTGGGTCTATATCAAAATTCTGGACACAGAAAACACAGAATGTCAAAACATTGAACCAAAACCATCGAATGTTGAAAATAGCGAAGCCCCGGAACATCAAAATCTTACCTAGAACAAGATTTCGGTGTGCTGTTCTGTGGCTTCGCTATTTCCTCCACTGTGGTGTGAGAGTTATTGACCTTAGGGTTAGGGTGCGCATTAAGGTAAGTGGATAGTTGGTAATGTATGTATGGTGTAGTGTAGGGTTGTGTTTTGTTAACTGTATGTATGTTTATTTATTGCTTTGTTTGTGTATAGTTTCGTAGGGTATGTGTGTGATAGTTACGGACCTTAGGGTTACGGTGCGGGTTAAGGTAAGTTGATAGTTAGTAATGTATGTGTGGTTTAGTGTGGGGTTGGGTTTTGTTAACTGTATGTGTGTGGTTTATTTATTTTGGTGTGCTTGTGTTGTGTGTATGTTTCTCGGAACAGTGAATTATTTCCCTAGGAAAAAAATTGCTATTCTAAATGTTTGATGCTTTCAATATTCAAAATTACAAGTTCGAACATATGGTGTTCAACATCTTGTAATTTCGAATATATGATATAGACCCGTCAAGTTAGATAGTATGTAGCACACATGTGCATAGTTAGTAGCAATATGCAGTGTGTCAGTGTATCACAGCAAGTGGTAAAGCACATCAAACCTTTGACGCCCGTGCCCTGGCCCAGCAATTATGGAGCCTCAGTCCTCACCACTAACAACAGCGAGGGGCATCTCATAGAGAAGGAAAGGATAACAAATACAAACAGTAAAGTGCAATTTCCCTTAAGAGATCAGAGTCAGTCCGGGGCTGGTCACTCCCTTGCTCTCCAGGTCCCCAATAAAACTCCCCACTGGCATAGCTATAGGGTACAGATCTCAGCCTAGTGGGAAAGCTAAAACCTCCAGCACCCTCAATGTCCAACCAGTGCTTTGTGTTCCTGCCCAAGTAGCTGACACACACACACACACACACACACACACACACACACACACACACACACACACACACACACACACACACTTTGAAAAGAGTTTATACAACCACACAGACACTCCTGGGAAAGGCTGGCACAGGTTCTCCAGCTGTGCCCTCTTTTCCCAGACTATATGGTAGTACCCGCTGCCACCACCCACTAATATTGATCAGCTACTCAAAGGCCCTTAAAAGGGTGTCCAATTATTACTGTGCAATATTATTATCCAATTGGTAGTATAGTCCAAGGCTAAAGCTATTGGAGTGGCTTTGGACAATTTTACCAAAGGCATGCAAGTACTCTAAAGAGCCTAAATTATCTCTACAAAAACAGCCACAGCTGAAAAGGTTTTAAAATATTTAATAACAAATAGTCAAAACACAAGACACTGCTTTTTACTACACAGTGCTAGCCAAGAGTTCAGAGATCACAGAGAAATACTTAAAATAATTCAGTAGTACAGTTCTGACATCACAGAAAAACACGTGTAATCTTTTTAGTTTCTAGCTATTTCTAAGAGAAAACACAAGTCTAAGATAAACTTACAGATAGAGCAAGACAATGCTGATGAGTTGGATAGTCAAGACAAAAATGTTTAATGCTCTCTGATTCTCTGTTTTTAAAATCACATTCCTGGTTCACATTACTTTATTCTTCACACTTCCCTGGGTTCCCAGGCTAACATAACCTACATTTACTTTCTTCACCTCTGGGCAGAAACCAGAGCAATAAATAACATTTATGCATGCAAATTCTGGCCATTAACATTGGCCTTAAAACAATAGACAGGATGCCTCACTCTAGACTGACTGGCTCTGAGTTGTAACATCAAAGAGTCACAACATGCTTTACTTGGTCAGTAGAGTGCACTGTTTTTACATTTTTTTCAGTTCCACATGTAACACTATTTTTACCATTTAAGACAACAAGCCTGTGGTTTACATTAATATTTACAGATGAAAGAATTATCTCCAAAATTCTATCTGGCTAGGCTGGCAGCCTTCACCTATCTTCACTCAATCTTCACAAAGCCATTTATGCAAATGTCCTCATAATACCCTGCAATTTAAAGCATGTACCCAAATGAGACAATAGTAATATGTAAATGTCTACAGCAATAGAAGTTTCAAGAGTCATATTCATTTTTGTAGGAAATTTTGTACCATGTTGTGCAATTCCATGAAAGGCCAAAGGATATCAGAAATATCTGCACTGCCAACAGCAGCAACCTTCTTTATACTTACATCTGCCAACTCTTGTTCCATGCTATGACATAGAGGTATGGCAGGAGCAAAATAATTATAGGCAGTGAATTTCTCACTATAACTGGGCTGGTCAGGAGAAAGCTGCCTGTCTCTGTGTTTATCAAGATATTGTAAGGATTCTTGTAGATTGTGGCTGCCCATGGTAGAATCTACAGGAATACATGGCCTTTTTGTCCACATGGATACAAATGTATGGGTAGGATTCATCAACTTAGCTACGGAGACCAGCAGGGAACATGTCAGGTAAATCACAGGCATCATTCTCAAGTATACTTAACCAATTACCTGACAATGTATTCCTATATGAGAATTAGTACATCCAGTTTCATAGGGCAGCAGATAAGTCACCCAACATTGTGCATGGCATCAGTGACATTTCACATCTCCCTAAGGTACTGGGCACCATAAGCTGCCTACATAAAGCAATAAAAGCCAACCTCATCCACATATAAGACAGAAATATGAATAGGAAAGACTATCATTCTGGAAACTACCATGCAGCACGCAGTGCACTGGACATTATTTCCAGAGTCTGCACAACACTCAGGTATTTCCATGACTCATATGTCTGGCACAAATGTCAGCTAAATCACCACATCCAGCAAAATGACATTTCACAGGGCCATCTGGTTAGTAAGTACATTGTGGGCAAAGTATATGTACAGAGCTACATACAATGTATTCATATACAGTAACTCTCCCACCATGACATATGTTTGTCATGTTGCACACATGATTCTAGATATCCACTAGAGTCTTTCTTATGACACCTCTTTATAATTTGGAGAAACTCCAGTAAAACATGGCATATAAGGAGACCTGCTATACTGTACAAAGCAATAATGCCTGACAGGGCATGTGTTATTGTGGAAATAATGCCTGCTCAGGGGTTTTCTGAGGCCCAATGCTGCAGGTATTTCCACAATAACATGCACCCTGGTGGGCATTATTGCACTTAGAGAATGGGCTGTCTGCAAAATTGTTGTGTTTTACTTATTTATTTTCTTTTTGTTACTATATTATTTTTATTAAATTAAAATTTATTAAAATTTACCTATTAAAATAGTTCCTCTGCCTAATGTTTCAAACTTGCTGTAGCATATGTTAATGGTGGTGGAAGAAGCATTTTATATCCAAAATATAACACTTTAGAAGAATATTAGAAAAACTACTTTATTTTTCTGGTTCTTTACTCCTAAGCATCTGGCTTGTCACCTGTCATTGGAGATTGATGTCACTAAATAATGGCATACATTTCAGTTTCAGAGAATTATTTCCTTCAGAAAATGCAT